>NC_057393.1:58646820-58803220 GCF_019320065.1 Cervus canadensis | reverse complement strand
GTATACCATAATAATATAATGACTGCATATGTTATCAGTTCGATGAATTGCACACATATAGCCACCACCCAGATCAAGATATAGAACATTTCCAGAATTCCAGAAGGCTCCTTGTACCACCTTCCCACTCACCTGACCCCAAAAGCAACTGCTGATTTCTCTGACTTTAGACGAGTTTAATCTTCTCTTGTGCTTCCTAAAGATGGAATCATCCAGTAGACACTCTGGCTTTTTTTTCTCTTTTTTGCTCAATATGTCTGTGAGATTCACCCATGAAGCGGTATGTATCAGTGGTTGGCTCTTTTTTATTGCTGGGTGGTACTCCATTGTTATGGATGTACCACAATGTGGGTATCTATTTCACTGTTAATGAGCGTTGGGGTTGTTCCGAGTTTGGGGCTCTTATGAATGTTCAAATAAAGTATTTGTACAGATGGACATTCTCATTTCTCTTGAATATATGCCTAGAAGTGGAATTTCTCTTGAGCCATAGGTTAGCATATTTTTAACTTTAGTAGATAACTGTCAAACAGTTTCCTGAAATGATTGTACCCATTTATATTCCCACTAACAGTGCATGAAAGTTCCAGCTACGCCACATCCCCACCATTTTAATTCTAGCCATCCAAATGGTTATATAATGCTATCTCACTAGGGCTTTAAAACATTTCAGTTCAGTTCAGTTTAGTTGCTCAGTCGTGTCTGACTCTCTGCAACCCGGTGGACTGCATGCAGCATGCCAGGTTTCCCTGTCCATCACCAACTCCCAGAGCTTGCTCAAACTCATGTCCATTGAGTCAGTGATGCCATCCAACCATCTCATCCTCTGTTGTCCCCTTCTCCTCCTGCCTTCAATCATTCCCAGCATCAGGATCTTTTCAAATGAGCCAGTTCTTCACATCAGGTGGCCAAAGTATTGGAGTTTCAGCTTCAGCATCAGTCCTTCTAATGAATATTCAGGACTGATTTCCTTTATGATGGACTGGTTAAAACATTTGCTTTCCCTTAATGACTTATGATAATAACTTATGATAAGCTTTTCATATGCTTATGGGTTATGTGGAAACGCTTTTTTTGTGTGAAATACCTATTCAAGTCTTTTGACCACTGTTTATTGGCCTGTTTGCCTTTTTGCATTGATTTATAGGAGTTCCTAATGTTACTGGATATGAACTTCTGTGAGATGTATGCATTGTGAATATCTTCTCCCAGTTCATGGCTTCACTTCTTTACCTCTTTTTGAATTCCGTTTTTTGTTTTTTTCTTCCAGTTTTATTGAGGTGTAAGAGACATAGAGCACTGTGTAAGTTCAAGTGTATGGCATAATGATGTGACTTACCTACATCATGAGATGATGACCATAGTAAGTTTAGTGAATGTCCATCATCTCATATAGATATGGCTTCACTTCTTTATTGCATTTTCTTAATGATGTCTTTTGTTGAACAGAAGTTACTAATATTAGTGAAGTCTAAGCTATCTATCTTCTCTCTTATGTTTAGTGCTTTTTACATCCTCTAAGAAATCACTGAGAAGCCCAGGCTTTGTGCTGGCAAGGGTCACGCAACTTCCATTCTGGCCTCCTCCCAGGGCAGGATTCAGACAGTTATTACTCACCCAACCCTGTCTGTGAAGTCAACTGTTTATAAGTTTGTCCACCCACCTATCCATCCACCCACCCACTCACTCCCCTATCCATCCATCTATCCACCCATTGATCTTGCCCATATTTATTGCCATCACCATGAGCTGAGTGATTACACATAGTTACAGGATGGGATGGTGATGGAGTTAGAGATGAACAGGACCCCCAAGGAGCTTATGATCTGGTAGGAAAAATACAACCTACATGAAGTCCTTGACAGGTTTCTATTTATCCTCCTACTGTCCTCAAATCTGTAGCTTTCATTCATTCCTCTCTGAAATTCCCATTTATTTGTCTTTGTTCTGTGACTTCTTCTAATATCTAACCTCTTCTAATATCTGTACATAGTCCTGTTCCTACAAATATGAGCTACAAATAGCAAAGGTGATTCTCACCTCTCACATTTTAGGTACTTGGCCTTTATCGATAAGGCCTGAGATGGTCAACGGCCCTGGCCCACCGTGGGCTTAAATCCTGCTTGTGACCAGCTTGTACTCAGAGACGTGTCCCCCTGTTGGGGGGCGGGGGTGGTCAGAAGGAGACACCTTCACCAGGGCTGACTAGCCAGCATGAATATTTGAAGGCTGGCCCTGTGGGACCAGCAGGTGGCCCAACCTGGCAGCAGAGAGGTAGGCAGTGGACAAGCGGGAGTTCAGCCATCTGATGGAACTGACCAAGAAGGAAACGGGGACTGGGACTGGGGGTACAATCTGACATGTAGAAGGGTGGTCTCCTTCCTGGCTGAAAGGAGTGGATTCCAGCTCTCTGCTGCTGGTCTCAAGTTGCGCTGGGGCCTTGGGCCAGTAGTGAGGAGGGTGGAGAAACTGCACCCCTCCTGGGGGGCCTTCATCTAACCTCTAGCTACTAACGTGGCAACTATATCTCATCTCCCCCGGCCAAACATCTGACTGCCCCCCCTCCCCGACCTCTTTCTGGGGAAGTGGCTCAAAACCAACAAAAACAAAGAAGAGCCTGTTGGCCTTGGCCCCAACCAGCCCGGCCCTGGTCACTCCTCTGTGATCTGACCGCCCAGAACCCCTGCAGGCCTGGCTGCCATCCTGACTGCATAGCACCTGCCCTCCCAATGACACTGGCCCTTTGTCGAAGGAGATGGCTTGTGGGGACAGCCCTGGGGAGAGGAACAGCTGAGCAGACCAGGCTGGCGCCACGCGGGACAGGGGGGCCTCAACAAACAAGGCATCCTAGAGAGTGGCCTGTGGGGCTAGGGAAGGACCGGGCAGTAAGTAACAGTCCAGCCACAGTGCCTGATGAAACTGAAACAGGAATTGAGGATGGGAGGGTGAGCAACCGCCAGCCTTGCCACAGGACCCTCCCCAGACACACACCTCTCTCCCCCTCCCCACCTCTCTGCTGAGCCCAACCCTCATGGTGACTCTGCCAGGTCTGGCTCAGGGGTGACTGGACCAGTCTCTCTGATCCCTCAATAGGCAGAGAGAGCCCAAGGGTGGCCCTTCTGTTCATTGTTTGCTCAGAGCTTAGGGGTGACAGATACCCCCTGACAGACAGCCCCTTGTGGGCTCTATGGCTGGGATGATTGACAGGTAGATCCGGGCTGAAAAGAAAGTCATTTCCACCCTCTCTTTGTGCCAGGCACAGTGCCAAGGGCTTGACCTGCAGCATCTCATCAGACCTCACAACAACCTTCAGAGGGTCAGACTCAGCTTGTAATAAGGCTACATCCCCATAAACACATCTTAAATTGAAAATCATAAGTCAAAAATGCATTTAATACACATAACCCACCAAGCATCATAGCTTAACCTAGCCTACCTTAAACATAAGCAGATCACTTACATTGGACTACAGTTGAGGAAAATCATCTAACAGTAAACCTGTTTTATAATAAAGTGTTGAATTGCTCTTGTACTTTTTTTTTTTTTGACCATGCCACATGACTTGTGGGATCTTAGTTCCCCAACCAGGGATTGAACCTAGGCCAGGGACAGCCCTGTGATATTGACATGCAGTCTTAGGAACACAGCCTAAGAGTCAATCAATTTTCCAAGCTCATCTAATATCTGAAATCTTTGTTATATAAGTTGAGGCCTCTTCCAGTCTGACTGGTATCTGCTGACCTTTTATACTAAAATTCAGGGACAATGGAGAGTAATTCTGGGATTAGGCCAAGTCAGGTCAAATACAGGCTTAGCCACTTAATGCAAGGAAGACCCTGTAATGTCGGACAGCTTATATAACCTCTGTTAGTTTTGGAGACCTCCAAAGAGGAGCCCTTTATAACTGTTTTATAAAGATCAGTTAACACTAGTACCTGTTCTTAAGGGCCGTGGAGGATTAAGAAGTAATATAGGGCATTCCTTGGCAGTCCAGTCGTTAGGACTCCATGCTCACCCTGTCAAAGGCCCAGGTTCAATCCCTGGTCAAGGAACTAAGATCCCACAAGCCACGTGGTGCAGCCAAAATAGGAAGAAAGAATGTAAATTCTTAGCATGTGCAATTATACTGAGCATGCAGTAAATGATAACTATTCTTACTGTTATCAAGCATCTAAGACTATAGTGCTTATTTTAACTGGAAGAAAAAACAACACTTGCCATCAGTGGTGGGCAATCTTGATTATGTAGAGGGTAGGAAATATTGATTTGGAGGGAATTTATTCAACTGGAAGAGGAAGAGATATAAATGTTAGTAAGTAGAGACTGAAGGTGAAGCCAATAGATTCAATAATCATATGGGTCAACAGGAGAAACAAACAAACCAAAAGAGGGAATGGGGATGCAGAATTTCAGGCTCTTTGCCTCCTGGCAGCCACAGGGCAGAGCCCAGAGCTCAGATGAGGTCGGCCCAAGCAGCCCCTTAGTCTTGGCAGAGGCTCAAGTACCACTTTCAGGAAATGTGACAATGAGGCCCTGTCCTTAGGATAACGATACCAACCAGGGCTGGTCAACACTGGTGGGAGTGGGTGTGCACGATGGCTGACCTGAGCTTGCTTGGGAAGCAGGAAGCTCTTGAGTCTTACTGAGGGCTCCTTTTCCTGTTGATTCTGTGTGAATAACTGTATATTGTGTGTTTATACATCGCTCACCTGTGCAAGTGGATGCCATCTCCAGCAGGGCTGAAAACCAACAGTAGATTCTCTAGGGCAAGAAGATCCAGCCAGAGGGGGACAATGCAAGCTTTGGAGTCAGCCAGACCTGGGCAAATCCTGCTCAGTCACCTGGTATCTGTGTGGCCTTGGGTAAGTGGCTGGGAGCTGTCCTCACCATGTGCGGACAGGAGCCTCTCCCCTGCGGAGCTATCACAAGGATAGATGGGATTGCAGATCAAAACCACCAAGCACGGTGTCAGGTTAGCCAGAAGAAAGGCTGCATGGAGGGGATGACATCTGGTATGATCCACCTAAGAGGTGCCACTTGGAACCCACCAGCTCCTGAAGGAAGACGCATAGCCAAGGGGAATGGGGAAGAATTCCAGTCTCCGCTTGACACTGGAGGGACCTTGGAGAAATCGTTTACCCTCTCTGGACACCCATTCCTTCATCTGTAAACAGAATTAATCCCCTGGTTAGCAGGTTCCTCCTGAGGATGGGGTGATGTCTAGAAAGTGCTTAGTGCAAAGCCCAGCACCCAGTTATTAAGAAGTACTGTCCTTTCCCTGAGGCCACTGGAACGCCATGGCTAACCCCTAGCTCAGGCCCTCTAGCCAAGTGCTTCCTCCCACCTTCCCCTCTCTCTCAGGCTCCACGTATTCTCCTTCAGAGGAAGGAGACAATAGCAGCCCAGCCCACATCGTCACCAAGCTCCATCAGGCCATCTTTCAGGGCCAGCTGTCGCCAGCCGGGCCCTGAGGTCTGAGGTCTCTGCCAAGAGTGGCTGAAGACATAAGCCTGCTGAGATGGCAGGTCAGCGTGGAGGTATGTGTGGAGCGACGGGATAGGAGCTGGGTTTTAAAGGGCCCTGGCTACGGGTACTATCTATCTATTAGTTATCTGTGCTGCATGATACGTGAACCAACACTGAGGGGCTTAAAGCAACAAGCATCTATTGTCTCAGTGTTCCTGTGGGTCAGATGTCCCGGCATGGTTTAGCTGGGTCTCCTGGCTCAAGGTCTCTCAGGAGGTGGTAGTCAAGGTGCCAGCTGGGCGGCAGTCACCCCAAGGATTCACTTCCAAGCTGGCTCCATGGCTGCTGGCTGCCTGCAGAAGACGCATGTCCAAGTCTCTCCTGTAGTGGCTAGCCAGTTTGGCTTCCTCATCACTGGGGCCTTCCTCATCACTGGGGCCTGAGTGTTTAACAGGGCAGCTGCTGAGGAGAGATGGAGAGAGTGAGCCCAAGGTGGAAAGCACAGTCTCCTTGTCACCTAATCTTGGAAGAGGCACCCCATCACTTTTGCCGCCTTCTCTTCACTAGGAGGAAGTTGTGATGTCCAGCCCACATCCAAGATGGGGGCAACGCCAGGCTGTGACTACTGGGGCATCACCGGGGACCATCTTAGAGACCGCCTGACTCACTGGAGGTGGGATCAGGGAAAGATGCCATCATAACTTTGTATTTGTTTATTTACTTGGCCGCACTGGTCTTACCTGCAGCATGTGAGATCTCGTTCCCTGACCAGGGATTGAACCCAGGCCTCCTGTGTTGGAAGCATGGAGTCTTAGCCACATAACTTTTATAGAGTGAAAAGAGCCCAAACTCAGTGACCCTGCCTCAAGGGCTGGCTCCTCGGTGTAGCCTTAGGCTGTCTGCCACTTTGCTACTTACAGCTCCGGTTTCCTCCTCTACCAGATGAGATAACATTCCAGCCCCGTTGACCTCACAAGTTGTGTTGTGGATCAAAAGACACACGGTCCTTTGAATATACTTAAGAAAGCCTCCAAATATTACACACCAGTTGGTGTGACGATGGCATTATTATATTATTAAAGGGAGTCTTGGGTCAGCAGTGGTAAAAATCTACCCATAAAAAAATCCATCTATCAGGGACTTCCGTGGTGGTCCAGTGGCTAAGACTCCACACTCCCAATGTAGGGGCCCGGGTTTGATCCCTGGTTGAAGAACTAGATCCCACATACTCCAACTAAGGCCCAGCAAAAACAAATAAAAATAATAAATATATATGTTTTTAAACTCCACCCATAAGAAAATCCACTCACAGGAGTGCACCTTAGGGTACATGTACATAGGGCACAATATCATTCACTTGAAGTCATCCTTCCCATCTTGACTGAGTCCTCAGCTGGCCTAGGCTAGGCAGCGTGCATTCATTCATTCATTCATTCATTCATTCATTCATTCACAGAGGCCCTCATGTTCAAGGCCCTTCACCAGCTCCCTAATATGAACAATTCTGTGACGCAGACATTAGTAACCCCACAGACCCCCTAGAAGAAACAGGAGCTATTCTGAATCTTGAGGGCAAAGCTCAGACCCCGCATTTAGTAGGAGCCCTGAAAACGTGTCTGCTGAGTGAATCTTGCTGAAAGAGCCCAGCTAAGTGTAAAGAGAGGGGTTTGACCACAGTCCCAGTACTTCGAGGCTGTGTGACCAGAGGCAAGTTCCTGTCCCTCTCTGAACTTCAGGTCTCTTACCTACACAGTAGAGGTCAGAGCTTGCAAACAACTGGGTTAGAGGTCCCAGCTAAGGTGTAAATATGTTGTTTAGGGCTTAATCAGGGTTTAATTTTATTTTAAAATGAGTTGCCAATATTTAAGAGTTGGGATATTTCCACAAAACCCAAAGTTTTCAGTTTTTATTGAAAAATGAGATCTGACTACACTGGACCCATTGTATACATACAACAATTGACCGGCTGGGGCAGGAACTGCCCTTTAACTGTGCTGTTTGGACACTGTGCCTCCTCCACTTTCTCCCTGTAGCCTTGCCCAGCATGCTTCACCCTGAGGTGTCACTGCCTGGCCCCAACAGGTATCTGAGCTTGCAACCCCAGATGTCAGCATGATCTGACTGTTCTTTAGCTCTGTGAGGCCTAAAGATGGCTTTACAGGATCCCTGAGTGATGAAAACCATTAACACCCTGGATAAAAAGCCACTTGGGCTGAGCAGAGAGAAACTGCTGTTTCTGAGGATGACACAGAGTCTATAAATAGCCTTAGAGCCAGGTGAGTGGTGACACCTGCCCCATCTCACCTGGGTGGGGACTGGGCATGTTTCAGTCCATGGCTCAGTCCAGGGACATTCCCTGCTCCTGATGCCAACTGAGGTCAGCACAGGAAGAAATGATTTCACAGCTGAGCCTGTGGAGCAGGTGGAATTTTCTCTGGCTCAGGCAAGAGGCAGTGATGACATTTGATTTTCCAAAGAAGATAGAAGGTGTAACACAGTGGGGATGAAGTATTGCACCATCCATGGTTTCCCAGTACTATTCAACAATGTGAGACCTCAGCCTGGCCTTCAGGATTCTCTGTGACCGTCATGCCTCATCCCCTGCCAGGCTTTCAACTCATGGTTAATACTGGAGCCTTTCCTGACCTCTCCCAGTTCTGGGCTGGCCTTGGCTCACTCCCCCTCTGGAATCTCCTCTCTGCATCTTTTTGTCTCTGTCCCTCAAATGCAGTTGTCTCCAGACTGACCCCCCCAGACAGAAACCATCTTCCTTGTCCCCTGAGCTCCACAGCCCCCTGGCTAACTCCTTAGTTTCTCTCTTGCTGTGTCATCTGTCCAAGGCTGGTCTCTCTTGCCCTCCCCACTCTGTCCCAACTACCAGCTCCTTGATAATCACGACAAATGAAAACCCTGATTTTGGAGTCAGACTCCTTCCAGCTCTATACTTGGGTAACTCCCCACCTAACAGTTAGGGCCTTGCTTCCCTGTCTGTGCAACGGAACTGCTTCTCAGGCTGCACTGAGGGCCAGGCAAGGGCTTTGGAAAGTAAAGCTGTTACACAAATGAAGGCAGCTCTTCCCTGGTGCTGGTCTCTCATACTCCATTGTGACAGAGTCCCTCCAGGAGCCGGCCTGAGAGACAATAGGGCACTGAGAACACACTTGGTTAGCTGAGAGTTACATGAGCCCAGGGCCTGGAACTGACATGTAAGGTGATTCTTCTCTTCTTCTTTCGAATCTGCAGTATGCACTGATAAAGGGAAGGATGTGGGAGATGTGCTGAGGGCCCACATAGGGCAGGGAGCAAGCCAGCTTCCTAAGCAAGCCTGTTCTACTTCAAAGTACAATCACAAAAAAGGAGAAGCTATTCCTCAGGACAGAGTGAGGCCCTGTCCTGGACTGGGACCTGGGGAGCATCAGGGCTCCAGGATGCAGCTGGAGTATCACTGAGTGACCAGGCTCCTCCTGGGCCAGAAATAGAGAAGAGGACTGTGGACTTCCAGAAAAGGGCCAAGCCAGCATTCCCATGCAGCTAGGACCCTCTGCTCTGCCCTCATGAATTGCCTCAGGTCAGCATTTTGCTGCCTGACCTCTTCCCAGGAGTCAATTCATGGCCTGAAGCAGGTCAGCCTAGAGTTTAAGCTCATCTGACTTCAAGGCCCAAATCCCACCCTCTTCTCTGGCCACTCAGACCCCTGAGCCCCTGCAGCTGAGGCCCACCACAGTCTGAGCAAAGACCATCTATGCTCTGTCCCTCACTGATGCTCATGGCACAGCATTTAATAGCTGACTGAAACCCGTACTCTTGTTCCTTTTATTCTTGGAACAGACCTGGAAAACAAGCAGGGGAGAGATTAGAATCACACCTAGTCTGCAGAGCGGTCTGGGAGGGCTGGCACTGGCTGGCGGGGGGCGTCAGGGTTCGCCTCCTCTCTCCAAGCCTCAGTCATACATCTGGAGAATTGCAGGTGTTGGCTCAGATGCTCTCTCAAGCCCCCTGCCAGATGCTCTCTCAAGCCACCATTCATTTCCTGTGGGCCTCCCATGCCCGTAGGCTGCTGTGAAGCCCACCTCAGCATGTGGTGTAGATTCCCCCTCACTGTGGTTCCTCGCTCTCAGTTCCCCTTCTCGTCCTGTCTTGCCTTCTTGCTTTTGCTTGGACTGGCCCCTGTGCTATGGTACCTGCAGGTGCAGTTTTGGGGTGAGTGGGGGCAGGAGGGGAGCTAGCAGCCATCTGTCCTGCTTGCTGGCATTCAGGACTATCAGTCTGTGGGGTAAGGGAGGGGGAGTCAGACCCAGTCCTGGTGGAGGGCTGGGGGTCTGGTGAGAGCATGACAGGCCCAGGCTGAGTATGGAAGAGGGACTGGTTTCTAGAAGCATCTGGAGACAAGCCCAGGCTTGGACAAGGAGGCCTGTATTCACAATGGGAGGTGTCTGCCTGTCTCCTCCTGTCACCTCTCATTCTAATCCCGCCTCTCGTCTCCAGCTTTCTTTGACTAACTCTCAGTTGCCACAGTCTCTCTTGGTCTGTCTGTCCATTTGCAGGGCCTGTGGGGCAAGGGACAGTGTATGCAAAAGCCTCCAAGGCAGACTTCTGCTATATTCAAAGAAAAACACATGGAGGCTCCTATTTTGGAGTTAACCACGTTTTAGCATTTACCCCTTCTTTTCATCTATTGGGACCCTCGCAAAATAGAACCAGCCTTCCTTGGCGAAGTTGCATCTGTCCCTCAGATCTCCAGCCACGGTTGGGGTGTGTTCAGAAGACTTCACGCCCCACCGCCCCACCAGCCGGGGTGCGCTGCCAGCTGGGACCAGCAGGGGGAGCCCGCGAACAGGTTGGAGGAGGCGGGATGGAGGCGGGGCCGCGAGGCCTACTGGGCCAATAAAGGCTGCGGTGCGCGGCAGCTGCTGACTCTGCCCACTGGGCACTAGCGACCCTCCCTTCCGTCCTCTCCGTTCGCCGGTAGATCTCTAGCTCGGACCCGCGCGCCCAAGATGCTGGCGCTCCGCTGCGGCCCCCGCCTGCTCGGCCTGCTCTCGGGCCCGCGCTCAGCGCACCTGCGCCTCCCCGCGGTCCGCGCTTGCAGCAGCAGCAGCGGCTCCCGCGGCCCGTCCTCTTCCTCCGGGAACCCGCTAGTGTACCTGGACGTGGGCGCTGACGGGCAGCCGCTCGGCCGCGTGGTGCTGGAGGTGAGACCACCGGACCGGACCGCGCTGGACTGGGCCTGGGGGACGGTCCCGGAAGAGCCTTGGACCCCAGGCCGGCGCTGTGCCTGGCTCGCTGGGTGACCTTGCTTCCTGCCCCCCGGGCTCTGGGCCTCAGTTTCCCCATCTCTTAAGAAGGGGCATCGGATTGGTCTCTCCAGCCCTCCCCTTCGGATCTTTGGACTAGTGGGAGCGGGAGGGAAGGCGCGTGTGGAGGAGAAAGCTCAAGGTCAGATCGTAGGCTAGGAGGGTCCGACCCGCTGGCCGGCCGCGGAGGGGCTCCGAGACTTCACCGGGTGGGCGCCTAGGCCCGAGCTTCGAGGTGGGTGTCAGGGGGCTCGGGGGTCGGGGCGGCGGGCCGGCGGGGAGCTCACGTGGTGGCCCTTGCAGAAGGCGGAGCCGGCCCCAGCCCCGCCCCCCGCTATCGGGCAGTCAGGACAGCTAGGTGGTTTGGGGCCGCCTCCTCTCCCAGCAGTTCGGGCCAGCCTGGCCGCAGGTTCCAGCCACCAGACAGACCTGGCATAGACCTTTTGGGGTCAGGGCACTGTGCTCAGAGCTCTTCGTCCCAACTCTAACCCCAGCCACTCTCCCAAGGAGACACTCGGTGCCTGCCCCAGCTCTTTGGGCCTTTTTGAAAAACAAAGCAAGAAACCTACATAGTCCAGAAAGTAACAGAGGGGAAGCTTGGGTGTAGCCTTCAAGTCCATTTTGAACAAAGGGGTCTCAGTTAAACCTCGTTTCCTCTTTTGGAAAACGGAGAGCACCGGTTTATTTTATAAGTTCCGCACCAGGGTGGCTCTTGCAACTGGGAGGCAAGAGGCAGGCTTGGATGGGGCTCCAGCCTTCTCTTTCCCCCACCCTCCTGCCTCTCTCTGAGCCTCAGTTTCCCACCTGCCCACTGGGGAGCTTGGACTGGCTCCCCCCAGAGGCCACCCTCTCCAGGTCCTGGGTCTCTGATGCTTTGGGCCCAGCTGAAGCAGCTCTGCCAGTTCTGCCCCCAGAAGAAGGCCAGGGTGGTGTTGTCATCTCTTCTGACAGATTGAGAAATCGAGGCTGCCCCTCCCAACCTGCAGTTCAGGAAGCAGCTGGCAGAAATGATTGCTTAGGTGGCCTCCCACGGAGGATTGTGAATGACGGGAATGGTGCTTTCCCTGGCTCCTGGGCCGTGTAGGGGGTTGGGTCCTTCCTTCACCTGCCTCTGGACTGAACCTGTCTTCCCTCTCCTTTCCCGCAGCTGAAGGCCGATGTCGTCCCAAAGACAGCAGGTGAGACGGGGACCGGGGCCTTCTGAGTCTGGGCCACATGGAAGAGAGAGGCGCCTGGTGAGGTGGGAGGGGTGTTGAGAGGAGTCAGGGCAGGAGACCTATGGCCAGATGGGAGTACACCACTACATGTGGCTCAGCTGCTGGGGACCTTGGTGCAGCCTCTGACCCTCTCTGAGCCTCCTGGTGGAGGGTGGACTTACTTGGACTCCCTGCCCCACTGACCCAGTGCTACTCCTGCCACAGTGCTCAGATGCTGAGGTCAGGGCATAGGATGACTTGTCCCAGGTCACACAGTCAGCAGAGACCCCGGGGCAGGGGTCTTTCCATGTCCTGGGGGGTGGGTGGGTAGAGAGGGCGCTGGCTGGAACCAGCTGTGGCCCCTGCACTGAGGCCTGGCCCTGCTGACCTGCTTTTTTCCTTCACCCCACCAGAGAACTTCAGAGCCCTGTGCACCGGGGAGAAGGGCTTTGGATACAAAGGGTCTACCTTCCACAGAGTGATTCCATCCTTCATGTGCCAGGTATGGTGGGTCTCTTGCTGCCTCGACTTCTTCTTCTTCTGTAAGTGGCATAGTGATGGGGCCACCTTGGAGAATGTCACGGGGATTAGCCAGTGTGGTCGTGCCTGGAAAGTACTGGATAGAGGGCAACCACAGTCATTTGCTCAGCCTGTCCTCTCCTTCTGAGAGTCTGGAGCTTGTCCTGGTGGCCATATTGCCTTCCCTGTCCCAGGAGCTAAGCAACAGGACAAGCGGCAGGACAGCCCTGCCTGGCAGGGCCAGGAGAGTGGAGCAGCGGAGGGAGAATGGCATTGGGGTGTGGATATGCTGGAGGCTTTGGAGTAACAGCGTATTCAGTCTCTGCGCACAGCCCCCAGTGTGTCCCACCGAGCACTCGGCATAAGAGATAAGGAGGAAGGGGAGGAGGAGGGAGGCCAGGCACAGACAAGAACACACAGGTCCGGACTTGGAGCCTCTCTCCAGCGTAGGGCATCTTTCTCGGTTAAATGCGTTTGCTCTTTAGTCATGTGTTCGGCCTCTTTTCAGAAGCATTAGCTTTGCTATGTTAGAAGTTTTGTGGGTAGGTGTGGCAGGCAAGAATTTCTGCCGGTGCCAGGGCCTGAGCCATGCTAAGGGTTGTCCTGTGTTAGGTCAGACCCTGCTAAGACAGGGGCTCATGTCTGAGGCCAGCAGGCCTAGAGGCAGGAGCATGGCTGTCATGACCTCTTTGAAGTCCTCTCCAGCCTGGATTTCTGCCCCCAAGCTCCCCCTATCCTGACCTGGTGGCTGTCATCACATTATGGTGAGTGGCATGGGTTGGGGCTGGGCCTGCTGACGTGTTGAACGTGAGGAATGCAGCGATTGGCGGGGGTTGTTGCTGTGGGACAGGCCTGGCCACAGCCCATGGCTCTCAGCTGCAGAGGCCCCCAGCTCTGCCTGAGGCTGTAGACTGAGCAGGAGCCGAAGCGGATGTCCGAGCCGGGCTAGGGTCTTCCTCTCACCACAGCAGGCAAGGGCAGGGACTGCAAAGCTGGCGGGCTCTTGGAAGCATGGGATGGTGGCACCGGGAGGCCCATTACCTCTCTGGGGACACCTTATTGGCATTTGTGGATGCTTCAGCAGGGCTGGTCAGGTCACCCCTCTCACCTGAGGAGGTCATCTCAGGAAAACAGCAATATGATGGTGGCTGGGGGCTGGGGCTGGCAGACCCTGGGCTCTTCTGTCTGCGGCTCCTTGTGGAAGCCTTGGGCAAACCGTGAGGAAGACCGCCAGCCCTGGGTGGACTTTGTCCTGGGCTGGGTGAAGGGGAGATGCTGGGACAGGAAAGGGGGCTCAGCGGAGGGACCTGGCTCTGCCAGCTGCTGCCGCTCCCCACAGACCACACTGGGGAGCAGGGACTCCTGGCTTCTTCCTTGTTTACCCTCCAAGAGTTGTGGGTAGAAAATTCTAGGTCACTTAAGAAGCAGCTCGAAATGGCCAAGAATTTTTAAGGATCATTTAAAATCTCACTCAGACAAAAATGAATCATTCGGGAACCAGGGTAGTTATTGGGGCAGAAAGTATTAAACCTTTATTTTGTTATTGTTTATGCTCCTTAGCATTATATTAGCCCTGCTATCATTGGGTGTTTTCTGACCCCTTTGCCTGAGGGCTCCCAGGGTGGGCCCTGGGTGGGCTGGGGGCTATGTCCCAGCATGGGAGCAGCACCCCTCTGCCAGCTCTGGTGGCGACACTCAGCCAGCGCTCCGTGTTCACAGGCCGGTGACTTCACCAACCACAACGGCACGGGGGGAAAGTCCATCTATGGAAGCCGCTTTCCTGATGAGAACTTCAAACTGAAGCATGAGGGGCCGGGTGAGTAAGGTTGCCAGTCCCTACCTGGGCAGTGTACCCTGAGCTGTGAGCCTGCCGCTGCCACCCCAGCAGGCCTGGAGACTGCAGCCTAATGGCTCCATATCTAGGGACGCACCTTCCTTCCTTAAGTGTGATGGGTGAGCTTGTTGGATTGTCCCAGAGGCTTTTTCATCCTGAGCTCTCAGTTTCAAAAACAAACCTTTCTTTGACAACCTGCGGGAGAGAGCCGTTAAGCAAAGCCCTAGCATTGTGTTACCTTTAGGACCCAAGGTGCGATGTGGGAAAAGCTAGAGTTCAGAGCTGGAGGTTCTGCCCCTGCTCTACCACTGAGAGCTTCCAGGAGGCCCTTCCCTCTTGTGTTGTCAAGGCAGACAGGCCCTGGGTGACTGTGCTCTGGGCTTGGCTCTCCTCTTCTAAACCCCAAGTATCTTCAGCCTCAAGCATCCTTCCTGTGGCTTACGTCATCCATTCTTGAACAACTCCCAGGTGAGATGCCTCCTGGGGCAGCCTGGTCATCCTGCTTGTTTTTGCAGGTGTCCTGTCCATGGCCAACGCGGGCCCCAACACCAACGGCTCCCAGTTCTTCATTTGTACCACAAAGACAGACTGGTGAGTGGCTGGCTGCTGGTCCAGGCCCTCTGGGAAGCAGGGCTGACCTTGAGCTGGAAAGGGAGGGTAGTTTGAGGCCAAATTCTCTGCTCTGGGGCAGTTGCCCTCAGCCGGCTGAGTGTGTAAGAGGAGAAAGTCCCCGAAAGGATTGAGGAAGAATTTGGGTTATTTTGCAACTCTGTCTTTTATCAGGCTTCCCATTGTTGCTGGAATTTCTCAGTGTTCTGAGCATGCACATGTACACACACACACGTACACACAGGAAAGAATTCTTTTACCAAATACATTGGGGAAATGCTGCAGAACTTACCAGGCCTCAGGATGGCCTGTGGCAGAAGCCTGCTCACTTGATTTAACCTGCCATTTCCCAGCTTATTTGATCTTGGGCTGCACCTTGGAAAGTGCTGCAGTAGAAAGCATTTGGATATCACACTGGATTTCTCATCAGGCATTAGTACCAGCCTGTGGCAGCCACCAGCCCCCCTGGAACCCTCTTTTCCATTGCCCTTGTATTTTAGGGATGTCTTCCTGGGTCAGTTTTCCCACTATCTAATCAGTTTTCTCTGCCCAGAGTCCCCTGTGTCCTCACCCTGAGGCATCTCAGCAGGGTGAGGGGACAACAGCTGGCCTGGAGCTAAGACTTAATAAAGCCCATTTCCAAGGACTTTAGGGAGACCCAGGTGGTGGTGGATACTAGTGGTCTGTAGCCTCTGAGTCAGAAGGGACACAGATGTCGGAGTGGGCAGGTTGTTGCTGGCCCTGCCTGCCCTCCGTCTGTGAAACCCCTGGTGGATCCCAAAGTGTAACCAGTCTTGGTTGGTGGCCCTGAACTGAGCTGCCTTTTAGATTCTTGGGACTCTCTCATACTGAGAGAGCTGTTTGGGACTCTCTCATACTGAGAGAGCTGTTTGGGACTCTCTCAGACTGAGAGAGCTGTTTGGGACTTGTGTAGGTTCATCTTGGCTCTCACCTCAGAGTTCCTGACTGTTAAGACGCTTCCATAAGGGCCTTCCCTGGTGCTCCAGTGGTTGAGTCCACCTTCTGATGCAGGGGGTACAGGTTTGATCCCTAGTCAGGGAGCGCATATCCAACATGCCTCGTATCAAAAAAAAAAAAAAACCCAAAAACCCAAAATGTAAATAAACCCCAGAAACAATATTGTAACAAATTCAATAAAGACTTAAAAAATGGCCCACATCAAAAAAAAAAAAACAACAACTTAAAAAAAAATGATTCCATTTACACAGACTTATTTCTTCAGAGTAGTTCAATATCCCATCATCTCCCTGTGCAGGATGAGAATAATTCACTCTTTGTAGGTGAGGTTCCCAGGATTCAGGTTGAGTGGCCCGGGCTGAGGTCACACAGCAGGTGAGGCAGAACACAGCCTGGGAGGGAGCCATCCTCTGGTGTGTGCTGGGGGACTCAGCAAGGCTCCACACGGGACCTGTGAGAGGTTGGGCCTGCTTTTCGGTCTGAGTTCCTTTCAGAACTGCTGTTTTCGGTAAACAGTTCCATGACCGCTGGACCGTAACCCCGGGTGACATTGCAGCACTCTCGTTTCTGCTTACCTGGCTCACCTCTCCTCCCAGGCTGGATGGCAGACATGTTGTGTTTGGCCATGTGAAAGAGGGCATGGACGTCGTGAAGAAAATAGAATCTTTTGGCTCCAAGAGTGGGAAGACATCCAAGAAGATCGTCATCACAGACTGCGGCCAGTTGAGCTGACCCTGTATGCTTCCAGGAGGCCTCTCAGGAATGTCAGACCCCACAGGACCCACCGGGCAGCTTCCCCAGCGCCCTCCCTTCCCCAGCACCCCGTTTCTGGACTCCCATTGTAGACACAGGGTCACCGCTCCTCGTAGGCATCGCCTGTGACCGCCTGGCTCAAGTTCACCCGTGCCTCGGGCACACATGATGGGTTAGCTTTGAAGGCGGTTTCTGCCTCTTCTTTGGCCACAGGGGAAAACCAGTTGCTATAAAGGGCTGTCATATCTGTTTAATATTGTCTTTCTGATCGGAATAGTTTCACAAGACTCCCTGGAGCTGAAGCTGTGACACTAACTACTCCAGGCTGTGGTGTGACCTGAGTTGGTGGCACAGGCCACAGACCTACAGAGCTCGGCCTTTGGAGCACATCCAGGCCTTTGTGATGGTCCCACAGCCGAGGCCTTTAATCCCAGCCACTGTGAATCCCGTTGGTTTGCTGCTCTTGTATTGGAGAGAGCCCGTGGGGGTGGAAGCAGCTGAACCGGGGGACAGACCCACTGCAAGCTGTGCCTTGTCAATGTGAATTCCCAAGTTGAAAATAGAAATAACCTCTAAGTGCTATGTGCTCTGGAAGGAAGTCAAAGTGTATTTTCCTGGTGGGCTTTGATTTGTTTTTTCTGTGTGTTTAATAAACTAATCTATTGACTATGTACACAATATACTTTTGGAAAATTTCTTTATGTTCACCTTAAATGTGAAAATAAATCCTATTTTCTATAAAAACCTGGTGTCCTTGCCTTGAGCGAGCACTGTCTATAACACAAGTGTTTGGAGCCAGCGTTTATTGTTAACTGCTGTTACTCTGTGTTCTGAGGAGGGCCTTTACATGGACTTGCAGTCCACCAGCTACCTCTGAGGGTATTCTTGTCATGCTGTTCAAGAGAAGAGGAAACAGGCTCAGACAAACTCTCTCAGCATCCACAGCCCACCCGAGAGCCCTGACGTGCCTCTGGGTGACTGAGCCTCAGTTTTGCTCAGCAGAGTAATGGGATAACAGTGCCCAGCTCACAGGGTTGTGAAGGTTGGACGTGATCTGTGTCAAGTACACAACACGGGCCTTGGCATGTGGTCTGGAGGGACAAGGGCAGCATTTCTGGTGTGTCTGGGTCTTAGAAAAGAAGGAGCTGTGATTATGTCGGACTAGATACGGACTTTACTTCCCTCTGTGCCATTTAAATTTGGAGTTAAATTACAGGTATTCCTAAATTCATAGGGAGGGCAGATTGAGGGGTGGGAGGAGAGTAAGAACTTCCTTAAACAGCCAGGGGAAGACAGTCTGAATAATAGAATCACAAAATGATTAGCATTGCCTCACCTTGGAGTTCCCCAAGTGTGATGGTGTGTGGTCCCAGATCCTTGTAGTCATTCTCAGCTCACCATGGCTGGACTTTCTATAGTGGCTCAGCGGCTAATCTGCCTGGCAATGCAGGAGACTTGGGTTCAATTCCTGGGCCGGGAAGATCCTCTGGAGAAGAAAACGGGCAACCCATTCCAGTATTCTTGCCAGGATAATCGCATGGACAGAGGAGCCTGGTGGGCTACAGTGCATGGGGTCACAAAAGAGCTGGACATGACTTAGCAATTAAAAGCAAAAAATAAGTAGAGGATTTGGGTCATTAGAGTCATGGAAAGTTTCTGTGAAGTCAGTTCAGCTATATGCGTTGGGAACTCAGCTCATCTAGTAGTTCTCAAACAGCTCTCAAAGAGCCTTGAAGCGTCCTCCAACATGAGCGTGGGTCCCTGAACTCCTTTCAATTGTTCAGTTGCTAATTCGTGTCCAACTCTGCAACCCCATGGACTGCAGCACACCCTGTCCTTCACTATCTCCTGGGGTTTACTCAAACTCATGTCCATTGAGTTGATGATGCCATCCAACCATTTCATCCTCTGTCACCCTCTTCTCCTCCTGCCCTCAATCTTTTCCAGCATCGGGGTCTTTTCCAATGAGTGGGCTCTTCACATCAGGTGGTCTTTCAATCATAGATACCCTCTTATGTTTTCTAAAAGGGGTTTCATTTGAAGAGTGGGATGTTGAGCCAAGTATCAATAACAGGTATTGCTCAGTCCATCCAGCGTTTTATAGATGGGTAAACTGAGGCTGCCGGAGAGGTCATGGTTGCCAAGGTGACTTCCTGAGTCAACTGGCAGGGCAGGGGCTAGAATCCTGGACCTGACAGACCAGATGGCTTTCCATGGGAGGCGTTTCCACAGACCCCCTTTGTCTTCAGATCACACACATTCAGAGCTCTTTGAATTTCTTAGGTCAAAGCCATGATTTCAGTCCCTGTGGTTTCCTCTTGACCTCTGGGGATTCTGGGAGGCAGTGGTGCTGTTGACAAGTGTGAGGGCCAGCCCCTTGAGGTGTGACCGCTGGACCCCTTGTGACTTCTGAGGGGTCGCAGGGTCACAGAGCCTGTGGGGCATGTGTTCAGTTCACAGAGCATTTCCTTTTTGACAAGGAGGAAGCATATGTGTATGTGCATGTGTGTGTGCGTGTCCCTCCCATGCAGAGGAGTATGTGTGTGTGTGTCCCTCCCATGCGGAGGAGTCTAGTGTCGGGTAGGGGACGAAAGTATTCAGAAATTTCCTAAAAACAGAATTTCCCAAAGATGGGAAGAGTTTCCTAGAACTCTTGCACAAGATCCCGAATGGTCTTACTATACAAAGCAGAGCCTACGCAACAGACAAATTAAGATACTGACTTGTTGCTGGCACACAGCGCCTAGTGCCTGAAGGAAACAGTGAGCCATACACACGCTCTCACAGATGGAATCGTATGTGGACGTCATGTAAACACGTGTTTAAATATCTGAAATAGCAGTTTTCTGAGACAACACAGGAGAGCTTTTCAAACTGACTTCACTGAACCTTTAAACCCTGACATTTTTGCACCGTGTTTTACATCCCTGGATATATTCCACTGCCTCCTGGCTTATAGTCTATGGGAACTTGAATAGAATTAGTGTTCTGCTGTTGTGTGAAAATTGTATAAATCTTAATTATGTTGAGTTGGTTCATAGTGCTTTTCAGGTCTGCTATATCCTTATATTTTTCTATTTATTGTATTAATTTTTGAGAGTTTGATATTGAAACTCCAACTAAAAAAATCTTAATTTATCGACTTAAAAATATTGTAATATATAGTGGAACCATATGTAACTTTGCATTCTCCAGGCATCCTGTAAATATGTTATAATGCTTTCATAATTTAAAAACTAAAAAAATTATAAAAGCTAAAAAATGATTTCATTGAGATATAGTTTACCTGCAATAAAATTCATACATTTTAAATGTACAGATCAATGACTTGACAAATTCATACACTGAGTAACTGCCACCAAATTAAATTAAAGAACCTATCTTCATAAGGAGATGGAGAGCTTCCATCTCTCCAGAAAGCTACCTCTGTGCCTGATCCCAGGAACCCAGTGATTCTGTCTCTGTGGATACATTTTACCTGTTTTAGAACTTGGCAGAAATGGAATCCTACAAGATTTACTTTTTGTGTCTAACTTCTTTTGTGTAGCATGTATGAGGATGTGGGAGAATTTAACACATGGCTGGGCTTTATAGAATGTTGCTCCATGAAAAGGAATGTCAGTCAGTGCTTCTAAGGTCTGGTAAGGTCTAAAGCAATGCTTCTCCTAGGAATCATGCAGTGCTGAGAAAGCATGCAGATTCCCAGGCCATGGCTGAGACCTGTGGAATACCACTTTCTGAGGGTGGAATCTAAGAATCTGGATTTTCAGATAATAATTCAACTAAAGATTGAGAATTCGTAGGCGAGAAGGGGACAAGACTGAAAAGGGAGACCACCAGACCACTAGAGTCATGGTTGACTTGCGAAACATTATTCACTGTGTGCTCCGGGAATCTGGAGTAAGACCCTCCACCTGTAAAAGATGCTTCACTTGAGTTTGCAGGTGGAAACTCTTGGGTGACGTGTAGGGCAGCCTATTCAGCCAAGCTTTGTGGGGACTGGTGGCTTGGGTGGGCCCAGACAGGAGAAAATTTCTCAGTGAACAGCTCCTGGAGGCCACGAGTCAGATCTGTGTCTGAGGTCCACTGGAATAGGGTGAATAGAGAAAATCTTGGTTCCATGCTGAGTGTTCTGATGGCTCCATTTATCTGCGAATATACTGGAAAAACACTGAATTATATACTTCAGGTGGATGAATTGTATGACACATGAACAATATCACAATAAATCTGCTTAAAAATATGTGATATAAAGTCTCAGAATTCTTTGGGTGTACAAGCTGCTTCTCTGAAGTCCTGTCGCTCTGGAAAATGCTGAGATTTGAGCTGGTGATGGAAGTGGTTTGGTAGGTCTTGGGTATTACCTTTCAAAGCACCCGTCCACGGTGAAGTCCGTTCTTCCCAGACACAGAAGGGCAGGCTACTTGCACAGGTGAGGGGGGAATGGAGTGACTGAAGGGTTCAAGTTGTTAGTTTCATTTGGACCCAAACAGATGTTCTACCCATCACGAACTTCAGGATCCAATTCTTTTCCACTGACGCCCTTCACCTCAAAGCCTTAGCGAGACTGTGAATTCAAACGATACTGTAATTCAGCTGCTTACACAATTACATTTTTGTTTGATTTTAAGTGATGTCAGTCCATTTCTATAAGAAATGAAAGATGTTTTCGAGTTGTCACGGAAGCTTTCTGGTTCTCAGACCTGCACATAAGCCGAGAATTAAAGGGCGTGTTTGTCATTTTCTTTTGGTGAACAATCAAGCCTGCTCAAAATAGTTCACCGCGCAGTGTAGTCCTTACGGTCATGCTCCTGCCGTGACCATCACGTGTGCAGCCACCTGGCTTCCCGAGGCACGTGCTTCTCGTCACTTAACCGCAGGTCACAGCACCGCGGAGTCACGGCATGCCATGCATCACCATCATCCCACTTCCTCTTGTTCAGCCATGCCTTCAGGCCCAAGGGCACGGCTAAACAAATCTCTGAACACCGTTTGTGGGGTTATCGCCTGGGATCACTGCCAGTGTCAATTCTTCATCAGTCAGGGTCCAGACAGGATATAGAAACAACACAGTAAAGTTTAATATAAAAAATTGTTAACCACACGTGGGTTTACCTAACAAAGTGTCTCGCTAGCGCCCTCTACTGATTGTGTGTGTTGCTCAGGGTGTTCTCCTCTTTCCCACCCCAGGGACTGTAGCCTGCCAGGCTCCTCAGGCCCATGGGATTCTCCAGGCAAGAATACTGGAATGGGTTGCCATTTCCTCCTCCAGCGTGTCTTCCTGACCCAGGATAGAACCCGGGTCTCCTGCATTGCAGGCAGATCTTTAATGTCTGAGCCACCAGGGGAACCCCTCTACTGATAAAGGTTAATAAAATTTCAGGTGGCGAGAAACAATGGTTACAGTATCACAAACAGGGTAATGAAAGGAAGATTTAGAGCTAAAAGACAAGGAACTTGTAAGTGGTGGCATTGCTCTCTTATCCAATCTGACAAACTCTGCCTTTCAATTAAAAGTTTAGGCCACTTATATTCAACTTAATTATCAATATAGTTAGGTTTAAATTGATCTCCTTTCTATTTATTTTATCTTTGTCCCATCTGGTTTTTGTTCCCTTCTTACCTTCTTTTGGATTGAGTTTTTCCTCCCAAATGATTTCATTCTACCTCCACTATTGATGGATTAGACTTAATTCTTCATTTTGTATTTTCAGTGGTTTCTCTAGGATTTACAATATGGAGCTTAATTTATCACAGATTACCTATAAATAATATTGTACTACTTTACATATGGGTAAGAATTGCTAGCCTTAATGGCAACTTCATTTTAACATTTTGAGGAACATCAGACTGTTTTCCAGAGTGGCTAGAAAATTTTACATTCTCACAAGCAATGCATAAGCATTTTGATTTCTTCATGGCCTCACTAGCACTTTTCATTATTCATCTTTCTGAGTCTTGTCGTCAAAGTAGTATTTCATTTAGGTTTTGATTTGCGTACCCCCAGTGACTCACCACCCTTATGGCAGAAAGTGTAGAGGAACTAAAAAGCCTCTTGATGAAAGTGAAAGAGGAGAGTGAAAAAGTTGACTTAAAGCTTAACATTCAGAAAACTAAGATCATGGCATCTGGTCCCATCACTTCATGGGAAGTAGATGGGGAAACAGTGGAAGCAGTGTCAGACTTTATTTTTTTGGGCTCCAAAATCACTGCAGATGGTGATTGCAGCCGTGAAATTAAAAGACGCTTACTCCTTGGAAGGAAAGTGAAGACCAACCTAGATAGCATATTAAAAAGCAGAGACATTACTTTGCCAACAAAGGTCCATCTAGTCAAGGCTATGGTTTTTCCAGTGGTCATGTATGGATGTGAGAGTTGGATTGTGAAGAAAGTTGAGCGCCGAAGAATTGATGCTTTTGAACTGTGGTGTTGGAGCAGACTCTTGAGAGTCCCTTGGACTGCAAGGAGATCCAACCAGTCCATCCTAAAGGAGATCAGTCCTGGGTGTTCATTGGATGCTGAGACTGAAATTCTAATACTTTGGCCACCTCACACGAAGAGCTGACTCATTGGAAAAGACCCTGATGCTGGGAGGGATTGGGGGCAGGAGGCGAAGGGGACGACAGAGGATGAGATGGCTGGATGGCATCACCGACTTGATGGACATGAGTTTGAGTAAACTCCGGGAGTTGGTGATGGACAGGGAGGCCTGGTGTGCTGCGATTCATGGGGTCGCAAAGAGTTGGACACGACTGAGCGACTGAACTGAACTGGAATGAATGACTAATGATGTTGAGCATCTTCTCATGTGTTTATGGACCCTTTGGACATCTTCTTTGCAGAAATGTCTATTCAGATATTTGTTGATTTTAAGTTGGATTATTTGTCTTTTTATCATTGAGTTGTAAGAGCTGTTTGTTTATTTTAGATAAAAGTCCTGACCCCAGATCTTCCTACTGTACCAAACAGAAAGATAATTAAGAAAAAAAAATTTACTTTTAAAAACAAGAATGCCCATGCTGTTCAATAGGGAATTGATAAATACATTACCTAACAAAAGAGTGCAATCAGCTGTTAGTCGAACGAAACAGACTTCTGTGCTAGCAGGAAGAGGTGATGGTGAGAACAAGGCAGGTTATGGAACAGCATGTCAAGTATAACCCGGTGTGTATGTGTACATTACAGTTACAAATATTTTTACAATCAAAAAGTCTAGGGAAGGTTAGGGCCAAACTCTACAGTGGTATCTCTGGAGGAAATTGGGCTGCTAAGAATTTTCACATCTTTATATTTTTGTGTTCTTTCCATTTCACATTGTGTATGCATTATTTTTATAATCAAGAAGGAAAACTCAGATATTACCACTTGACAGTTTTACTCAAGCAAAGTTGCATGAGGCTTGGATAGTACTGTGCTGGAGTGGTCAGGACTCATCTCGGGTTTGAGAGCAAAAAGATAAATCCCGTTTTGTCCCCTGTGCAGGCTTGCAGCCTGCAAAACTCGCAGTTCTCAGACTTAACCACCAGGGGGCATCAGGGGACCAGCCGATTCCTGCAAGAGGAAAGGGCAAATTTTGAGCTGCCAGGTTTATTGGGGGAGAGAGATCTAGGCCAAACTGTTTGAAGCAGTCTCCACTGTGGGGTCGGGATGGGTCAGGTTTCCAGAGAGAGGAAGACCAGTTATGTGCTAGGCAAAGGTCACTTGCTGCAGCGCAAGAGGGAAACTCAGGTAGAAGCGCAGTCAGAGCTGAACTAACAGGGTGTGGGTGTCTGGGGAGGGTGCGGGGAGGGTGTATAGTCCAAGGACCAGACAGACTCACGTCCTGTCCTGGGGCAAAGCCTCATCTGCCGCCTGGTTGGGATAAAATTTTCAGAAGGCCTGGCTCAAGGTGATGAGAGGTATAATAAGGAGGCAAAAGGCAGAGAGGGAATCACAAGGGGCGGGGGGAGGATGGCATTTCAAGGGCAGCACAGGCCCAGGGGACTGTCACCCCCTCCATGACTGGTGCAGTAGCTAAAAATGCTTAAGCACGTCCCAGGTGTTTAATCATGACAATGACCCTCATCTGGGGACAGGCAGTATCATTTCCATTTTACAAGAGAGGAACCTGGGATTTGGGGTGGGGGAGGCAACTCGCTCAGCTCAGGAAGATAGCTGATGAATAGTGAAGCTGCAGTTCTGCGTCTAGTCCGTCTGACCCCAGAGTCCTTGCCAGGATGAAATGAGGGGGTGCTGAAATGGAGGACACAGCAGGTGCCACAATCCCGGACATACAAGGCAGGATTTGGATCCCAAATTGCCCCACAGGCTGCAGTAGCTGGGTGCAGAGGGGCGGTGGGGGCTGGGCCCTGACCTCTGGGGGTGACCAGAGGAGGAGCAGGGGTGTTGAGCAGGTGGGAGAGGAGGATGCTACTCAGCTCCCAGCACGGAGGGCTTGGCATGGACTTTCACTTCCAGGACGGAGAGGGAGGATGTGGGAGGGGAATGGGCATGAATACAGGGCTCCAGCCGGGGGAGGGCTGAGGAAGGGGGGCAGGGGAGCGCCAGAATGGGTGAGTGTCTGAGGAGAGAAGGCACAGGTGCTGGCCTGGCTCTCCTGGAGGTAGTGGAGGTAGCAGCAGGGCTCCCCTTGCAACTGGGAAAGAGGCCCTCAGGGAGGTTTTCAAGAGTGTGGGAAGGGAGTAGAGACCTCCTGGGGGTTTGTGTTCTGTGTTGAGTGGCTTGGCTTGAGCTCTGGCTTCTCCCCGGGCCTGCAGTAACCACCACAGCAGCTGCACTAGCTGGTTATTGGCTCCAGGCTACCACAGGAAGGCTGTCGGACTCGGCGGGGCAGGTGTGAGGGGCCCAGAGACCTGGGGGCTGAGGCAGGCCGGCCCCATGCCTGGCTGACTTGGGCAGTGGCACGGCTGCCAGAGGCAGGGACTAAGCCCTGGACCTGACATACCCCTGGGGCTGAGAGTTGGGAAGAGGGTCTGGGAAGGGACGCAGGCCGAGGCTCTGCTGTCATCAGCCATATGATCTTGGACAAGTCCGTCAACCTCTCTGGACCTTGGCTTCCTCTTCTGTGAACTGGGGCTCATCCTAGCACCCAGCTCACAGAGTCGTGAAAAAGACCAAGACTGACGATGCATGTGTAGATCATGCAGCCCAGCAGCTGGCACGTGGATGCTGAGCAGACCTCACTCATTCACTCCACACTTACCCTGTGGTGAGACAGGCCACACCAGCTCTGAAGGTGCACAGCCTCTGGGGGAGGGGGGTGGTGCTGAATGAGGGCAGGGACAGGTCTGGAGGCCCTGCCCCCACTATGCCCGCCCACCTCCTTGGTCCAGCTGCTTTGAGCTCATCTCCGGCCCAGGAATGGAACTCAAAGTAGAGTGTAGGACAGTAGATCCCCAGGGTCCCGGATCCCCACTTCAGACATGGTCACCATTTTGTCAGTCTCACTTCAGCAACTCCCCCCACCCCTCCGTCTATATTCTGGATTATTTGAGAACAAAGCCAAAGCCTGGGCACTGTCTCGCTTCACCTTCAACCCACGTGTCTAACAGATGAGGTCACTTTTCACACAGCCCTCATCACAGGCCACTTTTCACATGACCCACTTTTCACAGGGCCCTCATCACACCTGACAAGATGTGAATTCGCTCCACTGTTTGCAATACGAGGACAGGCTATGATCACTGTGTTGGACGTGTGTTTGGGGCTTGACTTCTCTCACCCACTGGATGGTTCCAGGGACCCCTGGCTCATGGCAGGGAGGTACGGCCTGTGGGGAAGGTGGCAGAGTTACATGAAGTCCATGGCCCTCTGGCCGGGAGTTTTCCCCTCTCTAAAAGTGACCCTTGGCTAACAGGAGTTGGAGAGGGGCTCCCTACCCCCTCAGTACTCCCAATGGGCTGCAGCCGTGCATGTTTGTGGTGTGTGTGTGTAAATGTGTCTGAGAGTGTGTGAGTGCGCATGTGTCAGTGTGTGGATATGTGTTAGTGCAAGCAAGTGCAAAGAGGTATGTGAATGTGTGTGAATGTGTGTGTGAGAGAGATGGAGAACCACGAGCCCAAGCCTCTAACCATTCTGCAGAAATGTGGAGCGGTGTGAGGAGGGGCCTTTGTGCCCGAGCACAGGCTGTTCCTGGCTTCAGCCAGAGATCCAGGAACAACCAAACGCCTGCCTCTGGCTGCGGGAGCCCTTCCCCAGGCGTCACCGCCTCTATCTCAGCTCCTCTTGCCCGGTTTCCCCTCCCAACACCATGGGGGAGGCCAGCCAGGGAGCAGCTGGGGTGGCCTTTGGATGCCCAACCTTAGATTGTGGGGAGCTGGGGTCTGGCAGGCAGGGCCTGACTCCCCACCCAGATCATCACGGGGCCCAGCCCTGGCTTAGGGCACTGGACCTGGCCCTAAGGAGACAGCCCTAGTTGTTTGCTGAAGGCCTGAGAGGGCTGGTGGAAATGCACTTGGAGCCTCTGGCTGGAATCAGAAAAAGCACACACCATGGAGATGGAAGGACCTGTCTGCCAGTCTGAGGCATCAGGGCCTTCCCTCGGCCTCAGTTTCCCCACCTGCTATATTGTTCTCTGCCCTGGCTCCTGCCTTGACTGTTAAGAGCACATATGCGCCCAGAGGGACAGGAGAGACGTGTGCCTGTGGCCAGGACCCAGGGCAGAAGCCCCATGGCAGCGGGAGCCAGTGAGAAGAGATGCATTCGGCACAGAGCGCCCTCTGCAGCCTGCAGTGGGTCCCGCATGCCCCAGCTCATAGATAAGGACACAGGGGCTCCACGCATGTGTTTCTGGGCCCCACGAGGGTCCCCAGAGCCCCCAAGGCCTTTGGTGCTGAGGTGGTGGGGGCTGGTGGTTGAGCACATATTCTCCCCCACCAACTCCACCCTAGAGAACTGGCTGGTTTCCCTTCCCTGTGTCTGGTGCGAAAGCTTCTTACACCAAGGCCTTCACGGGCTGGAGCTGCCCGTTCCCCAAACCACCTCTGCCCTGGAGCCCTCCTCGCCCTACCCCTGCAGCTGTGGGCACAGCACGCTGCTTGGGGCTGAGCCCCGGCTCTGCCTCTGAAACACTGCACCAGGAGGTGAGATCTCAGGGTTCAAATCCTGCTCTATCCCCCAAGTGACCTCAAGTGAGCCCTTCTCTCTGGAGGCCTCAACTAGGGGTGTGAGGGTGGCAGAGGACGCCAAGGGAAGAGAGGCAGGGGTGGGTCAGAGCTGGGCCCTCCCATCTGGGTCCACTGACGCCCCTTTCTGCTGTGGACTCCGCTCTCTCCACTCTTGGCCGCCAGCTGCTTCTGGACGTGGACATTAAGTCTAACCGGAAATCCTTCCTGTCCAGGGGAATTACTGGTTTCCACGGCTCCAGGAGATGTCGAAACGCAGGCTGTGCTTGCCTTGGACTTGTTTCCTTTCCACAGAAAACAAAGCAAAACAAGCACACAGGCACGTGCACACAGACACATAAGGGCAGAAAATCGAACGTTAACCTTGACTCCTCAGGGGCTGCTCAGCGAGTGAACAAGAGAACCAGGTTCCTGGGTTGGAGGCCTGGTGTCCCCGTGGATGCCCTGTGTGACCTTTGGCCTGAGCCACAGACAGTGGGAGCAAGCGATCCACAGTGCTGGCCCCCCACCCACCACCCAGCTGCCAAGCTGTGTGCAGGGCCTTGCGTTCACTGGGCTAACTTATCCACACAACATCCCCAGGGAAGCCACGGCTCAGAGAGGCCAGGGGAACTGCTCAGGGTCACCCAGCTGTGGGAGACAGGACTGATCTGGAAGCCAGCACGACCGGGCACAGGGCCACTGAGATGGACGGGTCTGAGTCCTCAGACCTGTACCGGGAACGCAGCCCTCCCTGGGCTAGGAGGAGATGCCCTCTTTTGGGGGATTATTCTCTTCCCCGCCCACTCTGCTGGGCTGGGTCCCCTCTCCACTCACTGCTTGGCTGCAATGACACCCACTTGCCCTGCCCGTCATTTCACAAAGCCTGAAGCCAGGCACCAGAGGTGAATTCTTTATTTGCGCCAATAAAGGGAAAGGGCTTGATAGATTTCAGGATTCACTGTGCACCCCAAAGAAGGCAAGGGCTCCCGCTTCTGGAGTCAGGGACCTCTGTTCCTGCCTGTTCCCCACACTTCCCCATCCGTGTTCCCTGATCCCAAGGACTTACATCTTGTTTTCTCTGCTCCATCTCAGAGGCTGCAGTCTGGAGGCATGGACTGGCCCACAGACATGTCGTTTGGCTATTTAATAAACTAGTTGCCAAAATTTAAAAATTAGAAAATTGCACCTAAAAACCTGGACTTCTAGTCTCCCCCACCACCCACTTCCCACCACACCTCAGGCGGTGTATTCTTAGCAGCAAGTGGATTTGGAGCTGAGGATGCAATGGCCAGCAGGGAGGTGGAGCCCCTTGCCCATGGTCTCCTCATTTCCATCCCCATCAGCCCCACGGGACCATAAGGCCCATTTCCAAGCCTGGTGCTGCTCAAGAGTGCATGTGGGACTGATCAAGGACTCTAAGAACCTCAGGGAACCCAAGTCAGTGTCTCAGCATCTCTGGGGTGGGACCAAGCCTCCCGTAGGTGATTCTGGTGAGCAGTTGGGTTGAGAACCAAAAACGCGCTGACCCTGAGTGGAGGGGCTCTGTATGCAGATGGTTCCTTAAGGTTCACTCGGCTGTGGCTCCAGGCTCTGTGAGCCGTGGCCCTCGGCGAGAGCCCCACATCGAGACAGCCCAGCCTGGTCCTTGCTCAGAAGAAGGGCCCTCTGTCTCCTCTCCCGGGGACTTTCCAGGAGGTCCCGGACACTTGAGTCTGCTCACTGTGGGATACTCAGCATCTGAGGCCCAAATCCCGGGCTTGGAGAGAAGGCCAAGTGGGAGCTGCAGCGGAGGCCTGGGGCTGCCGTCTCTGAGGAAGATTCACTCCTATATATGGTCACCGGGAGCCCCATTGCAGAGCGAGCCGTGACCTAATGTGCCGACAATCTCGCCCAGTCTGGGGCCCTGCCGGGGAAGGGCCCTCGCCCTGGAGAATGTCTGCTTGGGGACAGAGGGGCTGGGAGGAGGCAAATGCATGGGGTAGAGACAAGGTGAGACAAGACATCCCAGACACCCAGAGACTAGAGGGGCGGCCCCAAGGCCCCCCACCCCTTGTGGCCTCCTGCGTCTGTGAAAACGTCCAGCTCCCCACTGATGCTCTGTGTAGACAAGGAAACCCAGGAGCCTCTCTTGCTTTTAAAAGTTCTTTTAATACAGCATGAAAAGGCTATATCTCTATAGGCAGGCCGTATACAGATTCTCCAGGAATAAGGCACACGACGGAATGCCATCCCAAGGGCGGCCCTCAGGAGAGGTTGGGAGGCTTCTCCACGCACCCTCCGAGCTGGCCCACGGGTTCTGTTTGTCTTTTTAGCTGGACACACACATATTAACAGATACAGACACCGACAGGGTCACCACACAGGAGTGGAGGAGGTTGAACGGTGAAGTTGACAACAGAGAGCGGTGAGCTCCCATAAGACGGGACGCCTCCCAGACGTCAGGGTTAGTTGTCACTCTGGGCTACGATGTAGTGATGCTGGATTTAATATTTGTTCCAAGAAGATTCAAGTCCGTTAGATGCTGGAGGGCAGGCATCAAGGCTCTGGGTGACAAATCCAAGTTCAAAGAGCATAGGGCCCTGAGGCACGGCTCAGATGGCAAAACTCCGAAGAGGGAGGCCGGAGAAATCCTCCTTCTGCTTCCTCTCCCTTCCCTGGGCCCTGCTGAGTGGGAGCCCTGGACCAGGCCAAGGAGGCCATCTTTGGAGCTGGCTGACTTATGGAGGGGCTACATAGTCACATGTCGCCTCCTCCTAACCTGGCTCACTTCCGCCCCCCCCCCCAAGATTAATAACCGTAATAACAAGATAATAATAAGAAGGTGCAAGAGAATGGATTCTAATGCTGTGCTATCCTCAGCTGAAGAGGCTCAAAGGGTTCACCATTCCCTTTTTCACTAAGTATCTAATAATAGCTTCCCTTACAAAAGGTAATACTTTCCCAAATACACATATGTATAAATACAGGACAGGAACACATGAATAAGTCTAAGCACTTGAATAATATGCTGGCTACCTAATACTGATATTTTCATCCAAGGAAAACAACAGAGAATAACAATAATATGGCTTAAAGAATTGCAAAGATTTTTTTTCCTCATCAGAATTATGTACCAACTTCATATAATATTCTATGTAGACAATATTTCCTTCTTAATGTAATTCAGTTGCAGACTTTTTACAGACCAAAGCATAGTAAAAAAAAAAAACAAAAAACAAAAAAACAAACAAACCAAAAAAAAAAGAAAACCAAAAGAGGAAAAAGAGAAAAGTTCTCACCATAAATATTTTCTTGCAGCTCAACCAGAAGGTTTGCAAAAAATACTTCCAGAAATCTTCCTTTGATATTCTATTGCCCTCCTGAAAGTTCTGAAGTTTTGAAAATGCCTCTCTTTTTGTTTAATCTCAAAAATCAAGCAATCATATTTTTCTTTTTCTTTTTTTTTCTTAAAAAAAGCCCTCAAATATATACAGACAAAAATCACTGTGAAGTTTTCGGGAGAAGGTAACAAATTCAGTGTTGTGAGAAAAATTGGAAACCATGCAGAAATTTTAACATCCATGAATTTTCGTTTCAAAATACACACATAGTATTTTTTTCTTTAAAAAAAAAAAAACAAAAGGAATTCTGTGTCAAGTATAACTCAAAATAAATACAAATTCACAAGTAGAACTATTGAATACTTCATATGGGGTAAACACGGTTCTCTCCCAACTGGATCGCTAGACCTACTAACTGCAAGCGATTGTCCCTTTTGAATGTACTACAACCACACACTTTCTTGTCTCCTGGGCACCCAGGCCCTCTGAGCACTTAATTCTCACAGCACCAGCCTGGACAGCAGTGGTTCTTGCTGAGGCCGGAGAGCTCCCAAATGCAGCCAAACAGTACAGGAGTGGGTGGGGCAGAAGGGCAGCCTCAGGGGGGAGGCCCAGCCCCGCTGGCCGGCTCTGTACAGATGGTGGGGTGCAGTGGCTGCTAGCTGAACAAGCCGACTGCACAGGTCAGTTTGGGGTGATAGCCTTTCCCCTCTTGACCTGTGGGAGGCCCTGGCCTCCAGGGGTCTGGAGACTGGGTTCTTTCTAGGGTTTGAGCTTCCCCCACAACTGCAGCCCAGGCATTCTGAGACCAAGGTCCCCCCATGGAGCCAGGTCCCTGGAGGCGTTGAGCCTGGTCCACACAGCAGAGACCAGTGCAATGTCCACCACAACAAATGTTCTCGTTAGCAGGGCACTAGTATGACTGACAGTAACAGCTTCCCCTCTGGGAAGGAGAGCCCTGGGCCAGGGTGAGTCTGGCTCATCTTGACACCACGAAGCAGGCAGGGAGCAGCCGGGAGGGACTCCTCAGGGGTGGGCGGTGAGCGTGTTCACAGCCAGGGACCCGCACCTCTGTCCCTGCGGCCGGAAGGAGGCGGCTATGGGGCTCAGGCTGGAGCAAATACACTCTTCTTAAGTGCTCAGAGGGCATGGCCTCCCCCACAAACCTACCCTGCAGCCCTCTGGCTGCAAACACATACTCCATCTCTTCTTCTCACTCCCTGGACCCCTGATAAACACTTCGCTGTAACTCCTCAGTTGCACAAAGCATTTTCATTTGAAAACAAAAGGCGACCGGACACAGGTTGGGTGTCCTTGAGCCGTGGTAAACACTGAATTTCAGGCCCATTTCATGGTCTGACTTTTTTCCCCCCTCACAGAGGCATAATGTTGGGGCAAAAATCAAGTGACTCAGCTCTGACAAGCCGGCTCCCCCCAGGAGAAAGGAAGGGTGACATAACAGTAAAAATAGGGCTTCTCACTGGGGAGAGAACCAAGAGGAAGGTGATCCCTCCCGCTAGCTGGGACAGCGTGGCCCTGGCCAGTGTGAGCGCCAAGAAGCCTCCCCGTCCCCTGGGGAGGTAGGAATCATCAACCCGGCTTTGCAAATGAGAGGTTCTGGAGCTTGTACTGGGGTTGCCTATGTAAGTAGGGGGCACTTCTTCATGTTTGTAGGTAGGGGACAACAGGCAGAGCTGGGGCTTCAGGGGCAAACAGGGAAGGACAGAGGTCCTTCCACAGGACTTATTAAGTGACTGACGACTCCGTGGCGTATAGGATAGTGGGCGTACAGGACCTGGAAACCCTCTCCAAATAAAGCTCTCTGCTCTAGGAGATGGTGTGCAGCCAGGACGAACCCCGGGACATCAGAACACCTCTCTGCTGTCATTCTCTCACGGATGAGTGGGGAAACGGGGAAATGAGAACCCTTCCCAAGACTCCGTAGGGCATCACTGGCGGGGTCAGCATTAGAACCTGGGACTTGGATCTTCCAGGCCTGTGTACTTCCTGCCAGAGTGGCTTCACTGCTGGGTTCTACAGCCTCCATCTGAGGGTTGCCCCCCAGCAAGGGTGGGAGGGGAAGAGGGATGGAAGGGGATGGGACCAACAAAATCTAAGCAATAGGGGAAGTATGTGGCAGGGGTGGGGGGGTGGGGGAGTGGAGGCGTGGCCTGACATGCACCAGGTCACATCTTGGAACACTCTCCAACTCGTCCCTGACCCCTGGGTTTGTGGGGGGTGGGGTGCAGCACTCAGGTGCCAAGCCAGTGACGTTAGAGGCGGTCAGAGGGCTCAAAGTGGCAGGGGGCAGAAGTGCCCACTCCCCAGCAGCTGCTAGAACTGGTGTCAGCTCACCATGCGTGCTGACTTGGAAAATTGGGGCTTTGCAAGAGTGGCTTTTCACACAGGGCAAACTGGAAGGTTCTGGGTGGGAGAAGGCGGCCTGGCTGGTCTCGGGGAGACAGTCCCCTGCAGGCTCTGGGATTCACAGTAAATTTAGTGCACTCATGGCCAATACAAGGCTGCTTACCCCAAAGGGAGTCTCAGAGGAGAGCCTGCGGGGGACACTAAGGACTCTGTGGGGTCCTGTGTGCTGACCTCTGCTCGCCCCGACCCCTTCACACAGACCCACCCACTGTAGGGAGTCTCAGAGACTCAGCCTTCTGGGGGCGCTCAGCAACATCAGTAACACTGTCAACATACATGAGCCAGGAACCTAAGAGCCCACCCCCCTAGACCTGTCAGCCTGCGAGGACACCCCCGCACACACAGGGGACACACAGGGGGTGGCGTCTTCTCTGGCGGGCGGGAGGGTGGCGGGGCAAGGCCGGCGGCAGGTCATTGCACACGCCGGCAGTAGTAGCCCAGCACCTTGCACTTCTCGCACAGATGCTGGGGGTGCTCCTTGCTCTGGTCGGACACATCCAGGCCATCGGGTTTCTCCAGGGGTCTCTGCAGAGAGGAAGGAGGAAGCGAGCCCAAGGGTGGGGAGGAAGGGGGTGGAGAGAAAGAAACACCAAAGAAGGGGGGGGTGAGACAGATGTGGGGAGAGGACAGGCAGACAGGAGGAAGGTGACAGATACGCAGGGAGGGCGCAGAGAGAGAGGACGTGAACCTGTAGTCAGAGGTTGTTGCCCAAAGCACCCAGGACCCTTCCTGCCTCTTGCCTGCTGTAGGTAACACACGTGTCTTGTGAACCGAAGGGCTCAGGCTGAGGCCTTGAGCTGGGAGCAGGGCTGTGGGAGGGCATCTTGTACCCAGAGCCCCAGGTCTAGACACCACTTTGCCCACCACCTCCCAACACCCCACCCCCAGCCAGCACTCTCTGAGCCGCCACCACCTGAAGCTCACAAAAGGTGCACAGACGTGATTAAGCTGAAGAAACGGAGGCCCAGCTCAAGGGAGACCCAAGCTATATCCCCTGCTTCCCAGCACACACTGCTTCTTCCCAGGCCACTTGTCACCCCCACACCTGCTCCTGTGGCCTCAAGACTCAAGGGGAGTTTAGGGCATTCTCTGGTGGTCCAGGGGTTAGGACTCGACACTTTCCCTGTGGGGGCTCAGGGTCAATGTCTGGTCGGGGAATTAAGATCCTGCAAACCATGTGGTGTGGTAAAAAAAAAAAGGAAAAAGACTCAAGAGTTCAGCCATGAAAAGGAATGAATCTGAGTCAGCTGAAGTGAGGTGGATGAACCTAAAGCCTGTTATACAAAGTGAAGTAAGTCAGAAAGAGAAAAACAAGTATCACATATTAACACATATATATGGAATCTAGGAAAACGCACCTATTTGCAGGGCAGGAATAGAGATGCAGATATAGAGAACGGACTTGTGAACACAGCAGGGCAGGATGAACTGAGAGTAGCACTGACATATATACACGCCCGTGTGTAAAATAGATAGCTAGCGAGAAGCTGCTGTCTAGCACATGAAGCTCAGCTCAGTGCTCTGTGATGACCTAGAGGAGAGGGACAGGAGGGGGGCTCAAGAGGGAGGGGATAGTTGTATACACATAGCTGAGCCATGCTGTTGCACATTGTAAAGCAACTGCTGCTGCTGCTGCTAAGTCGCTCAGTCGTGTCCGACTCTGTGCGACCCCACGGACTGCAGCCAACCAGGCTCCTCCGTCCATGGGATTTTCCAGGCAAGAGTACTGGAGTGGGGTGCCATTGCCTTCTCCGTGTAAAGCAACTATCCTCCAATTAAAAGTAAATTTAAAAATAGAGTTTAACCTGGGTGGGGTCATGGCATTTCAGGCTTGAGGTTAGCTCTGTGAGGTCAGCAGCCAGTGTTCTGATTCATCCCGCACCCCAGGGCCTGGCACAGTGCCTGCCTTGTTTATGGAAGACTGAGGTCCAGAGAAAGGAGGTGACTTGTCAGACCTCTGATGCTGATCACTCACAGTGTGACCCCATAGAACCTCAGTTTCCACATCTGTTAAGTGGACCATTTTTACAGCCTGTTTACAGGGAGGAGTCAGGCATCTAGATGTTTGTAAATTGAGGGGTGTTCAGCATGTACAAGCACATTTCTGTTACACAGGGGGCTTCCCTGCTCCCTCTGGTATTCTCAAAAGCTAGCTTGTTTCTCTGGAAAACATATGGAGACTATTAAGCAGACGTTTTCTTGGCTGGCAGCAGTAGCCCCAGCCCAGAACCCCTACCTGTAGCAAGGTCCCCTGTGCAGGACTTGGAGGGGACTCAAAGGGAGCTGGTCAGAGCCAGATGGCAGCCACATGCCAAGGAGAGGAGCAGGAACTGCAGGCTGGTGTGGGCCCAGGGAGCCTTGGTGCCCGTGACCAGGACCCGGGATGGTCCTGGAGGGAAGCTGAGTGTGAGAGCTGCCCCCGGGCAGGCTGCAGACTGCTCAAAAAGAGTACACCAACTTGTCTGCGTAATTATGCAGTGCCTGGCCTGCAGCTGACACTGCAGCAGGTGGGGAGCGGACAGGTCAGAGGGCCCTGGGGGGTGACGGACTGTGGGTGGGCAGGATTCTGATGTAGGGTCATAAAGAGTCATCTCCGTGCTTCCAGGCCTACAGCCACATTGGGAAGACATAGAAACAGGGCAGGACCCTTGGCCTCACCTCAAGAAGCTTTTAGATGACCAGCTTTCCTGTCCAGGGGAGAGGAGAAAAAGTTTGCCTTCATGTCAGAATTGGGCTCACGCTACCTATGAGCTGTGTGACCTCTCACAAGTCACTTAACCTCTCTTGCCTCAACTTTTCCCCTCTATTTCTGCTGTTTAATCTCTAAGTCCTGTCTGATTCTTTTGTGACCCCATGGACTGTAGCCCACCAGGCTCTTCTGTCCACGGGATTTCCCAGGCAAGAATACTGGAGTGGGTCGCCATTTCCTTCTCCAGGGGATCGTCCTGACCCAGGGACTGAACCCACATCTCCTGCATTGGCAGACGGGTTCTTTACCACTGAGCCACCAGGAAGTCCCCTATCTCATCTATACAATAGGCTAATAAGGGTACCTACTTGATGGGATTGTTGTGAAGAGTAAATATATTAATACATGCAAGGTTACTAGAACAGTGCCTAGTACCTAAAGAGCAAACTGTCTATTAGTATTAATATCATGCACCATTGCTGTTGCTATGTAGAAGGGGCAGGCTGGGAACAGGGAACGAGCTGAACCCCTGGGGAAACGCACTTGCAACATCCTGGCCATTCCCGCTCCTTGGCTATGACCTGTCAGTGCCCCTTCCCTCCATGGGTCCTGGCTCAGCCCTGCCCTGGCGCTGGGTGGAGGAGGTGGGGAAGCTGTCAAGGCGACTGCCCTCTGCAGAGCGAAAACAGTCAGCAGCTGGGACTGATCACCCCAGGGCCACCCCCACCCCCCGCAGGGAGGCAAAGCCCATTCTTGTTTTCTTCTCCTGGAGGGCAGGGCTGGCAGGGGGAAGCCACAGCTGGAGTCTGACGGGAAACAGATGTAGTGGGGAACAGGGAGAGGGGAAGTGGAGAGTTCTCAAGAGATGGATGCCGACAGGTCAGAGCGCAGGGAGCGGGAGAAATAAAGCAGCCCCTCTCCACTGCAGGGGGCGGGGGGAGTCTGGGGGGACAGATGCGCCGAGCCCCTCCTCTCGGCTCTTCAAAGGCTCCTGACTGCTGTGGGGCCTGGCAGGGCCATCACCCCCTCTGTCCTGCCCCCAGCTTGCCACTTCCCTGAGGGAGAAGAGCCCTGTGACAGGAGATTGAGGGGTAAAGCAGGGGCAGATCGGGGTCCCAGGCTCCCTTGACTGGCTGAATGACCTCGTTTAAGTCCCTTCTTCTCTCTGGGTCTCAGTCTCCCTGTTTCACACAGTAGGGGCTCAACTAACAAGCACAGAATGACTGGGAGAGGGAAGAGCAGAGCCACACGCGCTCAGAAGATTCTTCTGCATTTGGTCCAGAGACTCCGGGTCTGGAGGCGATGATCAGGGAGGCGATGCTTGCACTGAGCTTTCAGGATGGAGACAATGAAGCACATGAGGCTGCTGCCAGCCTGGGGGATGGCGGTACAGCTCTGGCCTCTTGGAAGGGGTGCTAAGGCGATACAGGGGCAGGGTCAAGGAGGCTGGAGCCACTGCAGGGAGTTGGGCCCCAGTGGACTTGGGTGCATGGACCGGACCCCTCTGCTTTGATCACGGGCCATGAGAGTCATCAGGACTGAGCCTCCCAGACGGCCAGCACAGACTCAAGCACCATACATCTGAGTTCTGGCAGGAACTGGCCTGTTCCCAACTCCTGCCCCAGCCAGCCAGCCTGACCTGCACTTGCTGCTCCCCCACCCCTCCCCTCCATCTGTCTCCTGCAGTGTTCTCTTTAGCCCCACCCTTCATGAGTTTCAGCTTCTCTACTGAGCTTGGGTAAGTCACTTATGCCCTTTGCCTCAGTTTCCTCCTCTGTAAGAAGGGGAGACAACAGAGCTGACCTCCTGGGATGGCTGAGAGGATAAAGGGTATAAAACACGCAGAGGAGTGCCTGGCCACTGCTCACTGAGGTCAAGATCTTCCCGAGTCTCCAGTGGCTGAGTCAGGCTGAGTCACCTGCAGCCTGGCCTCCTCCCTCCTGTGCTGGGAGCCCAGTGGTGTGCTCCAGCCCACCCAGTTCTAGAAGGGCAGTGCTAGGACACAGAGGCCTGCCTGGCCTCGGGACCAGGCTCCAAAGACAGGTGCAAACTCAATTCCAAGGCCCCACGTCTATGTGGGGACCTTGGAAAGGCCATATGACTCCTCAAGGTTGCAGGTTCACTCCCAGTGAAGCGGGATGAACAGGCACCTGGTCTGCGGGCAGAGCACACATGATGGGTGTACAGGCGCTCAGCAAATGGCTCAGAGCGTGGCCACACCCGTGATTCAGGCCAGGAATTCTCTGAATGCCAGTAGGTAGCCCTGCCTGATGGAATCCCATCCCTTGGGTTGGAGAGGAAGCTCCTGGAAGGCCTGGCAGCACCCTGACCTTGGTCTTCCTTTAGAACCTACACAGACCAGTCAAGCAGTCCTCAGTGGAGTGTGTCCAGAGAGGGAAAAAAGGAATCCTTCTGATAGCACTGGCCATGGCCCAGGGCCCTGGGCACATGTGCTGATGGTCGGACATTAAGGGAGGTGCTTTTGGACTGGGGTCCCAGACCTGCTCAGGAATTGCCAGGAAGACCTCAGGAGCCTGGATGCTGAGGATTCTTTACCCTGCTCACCTTCAGCCCCATCCTTGATGTGCTCCACACACATGTGCATGCCACACGTCCTGCGCCCCAGCCACCGGGTCACCAAGCCTGTGTTGGCGCTCCAGGGCCTCGGTGTCTCCCTCGGTGTCATCAGGCTGTGGACCAGGCCCCTGCGCTAAGGAGCCCCTCATCTGCTGGGCTGTGTGGCCAGCTTCCTATCTATTTCCTGGGAGCCACAGGGTGGGTGCTGGCAACCATGGACACCCTGGGGGACAGAGCCAGCACACAGAGACCACAGAGGCCTGCCCAAGAGTCATAAAATCACAGAATAGTTCAGCCACGAGAGCTCGCCTGGACAACTCCCAGACCTCCTAGTAGGACAAAGACCAAATTCTGGGTCACAGTCTCTGAGCCAGCCCTTCCCTCCGAGCTCTGCTTCCCTCCTCGACTCCTCCGGGCTCTGCTCGGTCCTGTCCTCTCCACTTTGCACATACTCTTCCCTCACCAGAAGGGCACCCCGCTCTCTGCCACTCCCACCCCAGTCCAGTCCCCTTGGTCTGCCAACCCTCCACGGCCCCTTGAGAGCTCAAGCCTGACACCACTGCCTCAGGGGATTCTTCCCCACCCTCCGGCTTCCCTTTCCCTATGCCCTCCTCCACCGCCTGCTCCTGCCATCCTCAGGGAAGACTCGCCCTACCCCCAGCTCCTCAGTACCCGGACTCCCTCACCAACCCTAACCTTCTCTCCCACCAGCCCTTGGCCACACCCTGGACTTGGTCTTCAGAAACCCGCTCTCGTGGCAGCTCTCAGCTCCTCCCCTGAACCTAGTCTTGGCCCCACCTCTCCATCAGGGCTCCTCTGGCTTCGTTTCCTGACCAACTAGCTGATATCCCTGGACCAGGCATTTCCAACATCACACTTTTCCAAATATGCCCCAAACTCGGCCTTCTTCCCTCTGAAACACTCTCCTGGCACACCTCGGCCCTGAGCCCCTGCACTGTCTCTGGCCCGCGCCTGCATGTAGTGAACACTGCTGGGCAAGGTGCAGAACTGAGCTGACGGCTTTGGTGACACTTAAATTCTCGAAGCTCCCCTGGGCTTGGACGCTGCTGGCCAGTCTGGTTATGTTTCCCTGGTAGAACTGCTTCCTCCCTCATCCTTCAGCAAGCCCACCATACCCCTCCTCACCCTGGCTTTTAGCTGAAAACTTCGCATACCATTTCACTGAGAAGACAGAAGTCTTGGAAGTGAAGGCCCCCTTCTTTGCTCCATGTCCCTCCCCAGTCATCCCCCACCTCCCTCCCTCTTGGGCTGACCATAAGGCATGCCTCTTGTCCTGGTATCACCAGCCTTTTACTTTCTTCTGGGCCATCTTCATTTACCCATAACATGCTCCAGGCTCTCTCACCTTATAACATCCATCTCAATGGCCTGTCTCTACTCCAGCTAGGGTCCCATTTCTCTGCTTTTGTCCACAATCAATGCCCTTTGAAAAAGTGGACAGTGAAGGTATTTCCTCTGCAGCCTGGCCCAGGGAACCTCAGCCAGCAGGGCTACCACCCTGGCCAACAGATCCCCTTGTGAATTCATATCTTCATGCCACTTATGCCTGACCTGCAGGGCATTGGCTTCAGTGGTTCTCAGACCTGGGTTGCCGCTCAAAAAATCTTCCAGGTAAAAGTGATTCCACACTCAAAGCTTCGGGACCATCTCCTTGTTACCAAACCACAGGGGCCCTTCTCCGTGGTCATGCCAGCTCAGCAGCAGCCAGCACCTGAGCCCTGGAAGGGCACTCCCTCCCATCTCGGGGACTCCCTGCTTTGTGGTCTTCCTCACTGGATGCTTCTCCTTCATCTGACCTCTGAATGCTGGGACTCCACAACACATGGTCTGGGGAATCCCTTCTCTACCTTGTCCACATTCTGCAGGAAGTCTCATCATTCCCTAAATACCTTTAGGCCAATGGTACCCAATTATGGGTAAACCACCTTGAGTTCTTACATGAACTTCAGAAAAACAAACCCAACTGCCTTCTTGACATCTTGACCTGGATTTTCAGGAACATCTCAAATGTAACATGTAACAGAGGTCTCTTGCCTTTATCTAGAACACCTATGTCCCACTCCAAACTGCCCCCAGCCCAGACTGCCCACCATGGTCATGACCAACTCTATCCACTCAGGAGCTCAAGCCAGGGTGCGACGGTTCTCCTGGATTCCTGGCCCCACCTCACCATCCACATCCAGTCCCGTGATGCTCTGTGTCAGACCCAGGTACAGACCCACAGACTTCCTATGGCTTGCCTGGCACTATTGCCATGGCTTTCCTACAGGTCTCCTCACGTCTCCCAGACCTTCTAGACCAATCTCTACACATAACCGGAGTAAGCACCTGTAAATGAAGCTGTTTCTTGGTGTTCCCCTGTGAGGCCCCCCAAATTCCTCTGGGGACTGTCCCATTAGCCCTCCTATTCCTCCCACTCCACCCTCTGCTCCTTCACTGAGCTCTGAGCCTTGAGTATCCCAAGTCCAACAGCCTCAGGGCATTTGCACCTGCTCTGCCCTCTTCCCGGGATGGCTATCCACCCTCTTGTGACAGGTTTGGCTTTCTTCCCTCCTTTAGGTCCCAGAGTAAATGCCGCCTCCTCTCTGCAGCCTGCAGTGAGTGGGGCCTCCCTGGGATAATCCCGGTCACCCCCGCCCCCCAGCAGGGCAGGCAGGCCCTTGGCCACCAGCCCTGTTGCACAGTCCCAGGCACCCAGCAGCTGCTTTGCGTACAGGCGCCAACTGGGCAAATGAACCAATGAAGTGCGCTTCTCTACAGCATTCTGCTGCCCCCTCAAACCTCTTTGTGTCACGGTCACACCCCCAGGTCATTACTTTCAAAATTCACTGCGGTCTGTGGTCTCAGGGTCTTGGTACAGTTGCCCCTTTATCCTCCTTCCCTGACTGGGAAAATAGGACCAACCTCTCTCCAGCCCCCTCACCAGTTTCCGATGAGACAAGCAAAGGACAGGGCTCACTTGGATAGATGTGGTCTCATCCCCATCGTATGAAGGAGCAAGCTGGGGCTCAGTAAGGGAAAAGGTAACCCTCCCCTATCTGTTCCAGATGAAGGCCCTTGAGTACACCCCACTGCTCCCCTGCCCCTCCTCCTGCTCCGAACACGCCCCTGCTCCCCACTACCCCCGGCTCCCTGCACCCCGCCCCTCACCTGCTTGTGCGGGTACACGTTAATGTGGCACTTGATGCACTCCTGCCCCATGTTGGCCCAGGAGTTGCCGCTCATCCATTTTCTCTTGCACTTGGGACACTTGTACTCGCCGAAGCAGCGCTTTTTGCCCTGGTACGGGGTCAGACCCTCGCCTTTGGGGCGTGCCTAGAGGACAGGAAGCAAACACAAGGGATTGGGGTCCACCAGGCCACAATAATGCCCCCCCCCAGGTCCCCACGGCCTCTCCCTTCAGCCTCCATGCCCTGCGTCCCCAGGTGCGGACACGGGGACACCTTTTGTCCCAGGTCCAGAGGACACCAGTCACCCCAGAGCACACGTGGGAATCCCAAGGCTGGGAGACTCACATGGGAATGAAGGACGGAGCTGGTGGTGGGTTTTTAGAGTGAAGGAAGAAAGTACTTGCTGGTGGCGAGGAATTACACCTTTAACACCGCTGTCATGAAGGGGCGGCTGGCAGTCACATGACCTACCGACACATGGCCCAGAGTGGTGTGGTTTAAATGGTTACTGAAGGGGCAACGTAGGCAAAACACAACCTCGAAAGCAGTGAAAGTGTGTCTCCCCTCAGCCCTGCTCCCAGCCACCTGCTCCCTTACTTGGCAGCTATGTTAATTTCGTTCAGACCACCCCAAAGATGGGCTCTCCATTTTCAAATGCATACAGCACATACATATGTATGCACATTCTTTCTTTTCCCTCACTCATACGGAGACAGATTATACACTTGGTTCTGCATCTTCCCTTTCTCACTTAATAATAATCCGACATATATATATATATATATATATAAAATATTTCCCCCAGATCAATCAGTACAAACAGAGCTACTGTATTGTGTTGTCAACTCTGGGCAAGTTTTATAGTGCTTTCTTATCACTGCTACAACTGTCTAGATTGTTTCTACTCTTCTATTACAAGCAGTGCTGCAATGAATAACTTTGCATATATAAATGTATGTGTGGAGATGGTAAAGAATCTGCCTGCAACGCAGGAGACCCAGGTTCAATCCCTGGGCTAGGAAAATCCCCTGGAGAAAGGAATGGCAACCCACTCCATTATTCCTGCCTGGAGAATTCAATTCCATGGACAGACCATGGGGTCACAAAGAGTTGGACACAACTGAGCAACTAACATTTCCATGTGTGTATATATAATTTTGCACATATGAGAGTACATTTGCCCAATAAGTTCATAAAAGTGAAATTGCTGGGTATATGGGTATGTGCACTTTTCATTTTTAAAGATGACAGTTACCATTAGCTTCCTCTCCCCACCCCCAGCTGCAGTTTTATCAACTTAACATTCCAACTCTTCATCAATAGCTTTCATCATTGCTAATCTAGGAGGTAGACTTCTCAGAGTAGCTTTGACTTATATGATATGTACTACAAAAAAGAGAGAATTTTTGCATTTAAGAATCATTTGTGTTTCCTTTGTGATTTCTTTTTCTGCTGGGGTTTGATATTTTTCTTGTTAGTTTGCAACCGTACTTTATATATTAAAGAAACTAGCTCTCTCCTACATGGTTTTTTTTTTTAAAGCATTTTTACTGAGATACTATTTATATAGCTAATATTTCACCCATTTAATGTGTACAGTTCAGTGGGTTTAGGTATATTCACTGAGTTCTACAACCATCACTACAGTCTAATTTTAGAACATTATTTGTTACTCCCCCACAGAAACTCTGCATTCATTGACTCATCGTCCAGCCCCCACTTCCTCATCCCACCTAGGCCCAGAAAACCACTGATTTAACTTTCTCTCTATGGGGTTCCATTCTTGACATCTCAGGTAAGTAGATCATACAATAATCGCCCTCTGTCTGGCTTCTCTCACTCGCTGTGACGTTCATCCACATTACAGCATGTATCAGGACTTCATTCCTTTTTGGTGCCAAATAATAACCCATTAGGGCTTCTCAGGTGGCTCAGTTGTAAAGAGTCTGCCTGCCAAGCAAGAGACACAGGTTCAACACAGGGAACGCAGGTTCGATCCCTGGCTGGGGAACTGGGATCTCATGTGCCGCAGGCAGCTGGGCCTGCAGGCTGCAATGGCTGGGCCCACCCTCTGGAGCCAGCACAGCACAGCTAGAGAGCTTGTGTACGGCAGCTAGAAGGATCCACACGATGCAACGAGGATCCTGCGTGCCGCAGCTGAGACCGACGCTGCCAAACAAACAAAAGAAAGAAATATTTAAAAAAAAAGAAGTACTGTGCTATGAGACAGTCTGCTTCCATAGTAATGTTTCCCTGGGTATTTGTTTGTGTCCAAAGTAGTGCAAAAAGGTCAAGAACACAGACTCTGGATCCAAACCCTGGTTGTAATCCTGGGCAAGTTACTTCACAAGATTAGTGATAGGAACTACCAGAAAAGTCTGTTCCGAGGATTAAGTGAAGCAGAACACTTAGAACAATGTCTGGCAAATAAAACAGGAGTATTCGTTACTATTATTTGCTAATGTAGAACAATAGCGGTATATAAAGTAATAACTTCTTCCTCCAGTAATCATGTCTTTTTTGCCCAGGCACCATTACCACCATTTGGTGACAGCCTACTAGAATTACAGACAAAATCCTAAAAAGGGCCATACATGCTGAATGTGTAAATCTAAACTTAGAAGGTGACAGCAACACTGCCCGGGTCTTCTGGGCCCACTGCCTTATGTCTTTTGGATCCTTACTGGCCTTCCTGGCAGCCGTGATATCCTGGGGAGAAGACTCCATCTGAGCTCCAAGGCAGGGCCTCAGCACTGATCAGGTTCAGGGGAGAGACCAGTTATGCCAGAAGGAGCGCTCCGCGTGCGGTCAAGGCCTAGGGTCCAGTCTGTGCGGTAGAAAGGACACATTATGACTCTGAAGACGCTTTGAGTTGTGCTGGTCTCAAGACAGGGACAGTGCAGTGAGCCCTCTAACCGCTTCTGGGGGTACCTTTTCTACCTGGTTCCTGGTGCCCGCAACTTCCACAGTCTCCCTTCTCCAATAATCCTGAAATCAGGGACTAGATGAACTCAGTCTTGCGGTCCTTGCTCTTAAAGTGAAACTTTCTCAGTCGTGTCTGACTCTTTGCGACCTCATGGACTATACAGTCCATGGAATTCTCCAGGCCAGATAACTGGAGTGGATATCTCTTCCCTTCTCCAGCAGATCTTCCCGACCCAGGAATCAAACCGGGGTCTCCTGCATTGCAGGTGGATTCTTCACCAACTGAGATATCAGGGAAGCCCAGAAGTGAAAGTGAAAGTCGCTCAGTTGTGTCCAATTTTTTGCAAACCCATGGACTGTAGCCTGCTCTGTTCATGGAATTCTCCAGGCAGGAATACTGGAGTGGGTAACCGTTCCCTCCTCCAGGGGATCTTCCCAACCCAGGAATTGAACCCAGGTCTCCCACATTGCAGGCGGATTCCTACCACCCGAGTCACAAGGGAAGCCCTTGAAAGACACCTACATTTCACAGGAGAACAGGGATAGGAATGGGGTGCCGCACCAGTGGTAGGATTCCAGACTCCTTGGTTGAAGTGGGAAATGTGGGGGCCATCACCAGCCAGACCCACCCTGGGATGTGGTTCTGCAGGCCTCTTGGTTCAGAGATTGATGGGACCTGGCACCTGACCTCATACAGCTGGGGCCAAGGGCAGGGGTCAAGATGTCAGAGGTGGGAGTCGAGGTATCCCGGGGCACTCAGCAGCGCAGAGGGTGAGGATCGAGGCAGGACTGACAATGCAGTCCCCCCAAAGTCTCTGCTTCAGAAATGAACAAGAAGGAAAGCTACACAAATAAAGAAGATACTGCATGTGCACCAAAGGAAGAAGCAGAAAGATGAGAGAAGAGCAAGGGGTGAGTCGGGAAGTATTGCCACACTGTGTAATTAGAAAACCAGCCATTCCAGAGCCTTCCATCAGGGACCGTGAGCGGCCAGGCAGGCCCCAGGGACAGGGGCTTCTGCCGGACCAGCACACCATTCCCACATGACTGTCCCCAGGCCAGGCACCAGGAGGGCCAGCTCTGACTCCCCACCATACAGGATGTGGCTCAGATCTCAGATTTCAGGACCAGATGCTAGCAATGGCATATTCTGTCGCTACCTGTGACTGTCTGGGGGACCTTCAGCAAATCATACAACCTCTCTGTGCCTTGGTTTCCGCAGGCAGAAACCTGGGATGATGATAATGGGCCAGCTTCCCCAGGGCTATTGGGGGAATTTGATGCATTCATACTGATGAAGGACTTAGCTCAGCAGATGAACATTGCAAGTGTTCAGTAACCATTAGTGATTTCAGTAGCATTTGCTTCTGGACCTTGTACAGGGAGAAGGAGCAGGTATATTCCAGGTGATGTGGAGACAGGGGCTGAGACTACTGAGCATAAACTGTAAGAGGGAAGTCCTAAAGATGAGAGGGAAGCCTAGGGAGAGGCTGGGCTCACCATCCCCGAGTTGTGGTTGAGCAGGGAGGGGGCAAGCAAAAGATGAACAGCATTAGGTGTCTTCACCTACTGGAATCCTCAGAGTGCGTGCCAAGAAAAGTACACAAAGGCTGTGAAAGCTCTGTGGATGCTGTGGAGAGGACAAAGAGAAGAAGGAAGAGAACGGGTTTTTACACAGCACCACGTGTGTGCTAGGCTTTGTGCTCACGGCTCCATGGCCTGTTAGGCTCCCATTTAACTCTTCCCATAATTCTATGGGGTAGGGAATATCATCGACCCTCTTAACAGATGGTGAAACTGAGCCATGTGGAAGGACTTGCCAAAGAGTTTCCAGAGTACAAGGGCAGGAGGTCAGGCTCAGCAGGCTTTTCCACAAGCCTACAGTTAACTTGCACTTTCTGTCTGTCATTCCCAAGTGCAATCATACAACCTCTCTGAGGTTGGGAAGGAGAATTTGTGCCAGGAAGCAGAGGCCTGCGCTCAGGAGGAGAAATCTCCCAGGCCTCCAGCTCAGCCTAGTCCAGTGGCTTTGCCCTCCTGTGGGTCAGAGGGGGAGAGATGACCTGTACGGCAGGGGCAGGGAGGCAGGGGATGGAGGGGAAGGCAGGCCAGCAGGCAGCTCTGGGCAGAAAGCAGCCGCTTCCCGGAAGGGCTCAGTCCTGTTGTGGCTGTGCTTACAGATGAGGGCAGGGCCAAAGGGAGTAGGAGTTTTGGATGGGACAAAGGCTTCTCTACCCCCAACACTTCCCCCCGCCTCTCCTCCCAGAAAGGTATGGCCTCTGCTCATAAACGTCAGTGTGAGCAGTGACTGCTGACAGCCTCGCAGGGGCTGCCACCCACCCCGGCTGGGAAGGAGGCCAAGACTGACTGGGCTCTCCTGACCTGGGCCCCTGCCACGTTCCGCTCTGGGAGATCACATGTGCCAGGAGCCCAGGCAAAGCTCAGTGGGGCTCAGGAGCCAGCCCTCTTAGCACAGACAGGCCCCCCTTAAGGACCAAAGAAGCCAAGGGACTTGCTCAAGGACACATAGCAAATCAGGGACTGAGCTGAGACGAGAGATCAGATCGTCTGACCTCCAGATCAGGCTAGAATCAACATGGAGGGCAGCCTGGGAAATGAGAGATGGTGGAAGTGGAGGTGGGAAGGAGAATTTGTGCCAGGGAGCAGCCAGGGCAAAGCTGGGCAGGGGGTAGGGGTGGGGAGTCATCCAGGCATGCCAGAAGCCTGGGGAGAGATGCAGATGATGCTGGCACTACCTGGGCACTTCTTGGGGATGGCTCAGTGTTTTCCTTCCAATAGCCCATGAGATTTCCTGTGTGGCTGAACAATAGGTAGTGAGCTCCCCGTCATTGGGGGGTATGCAAGCAGTGACTGTGTGAACAACTATCAGGGACACTGCCAAGGAGACTTTTGCTCTGGTCAGACAGCGGGACCGGGTCGCTCTGAGGACACTTCAACTCTGAAGTCCTCCCAACTCTTGCTGCTGGCGAAGGCCAACCAGACAGGTGTGGAAAGGGAACACACTCAGACACTGATGGGGGGTGGAGGCTGAACAGGCACATGTCCTACTGCATTTCCATACTGCAACTTGGCAGTAAGGTTTCAAACTTGAAAAGATGCCCATTCCTTCCCCCCAGCAAATCTATATCTGGGTGACCATTCTAAGGAAATAAAAGATCAGAGGTGCTGACCACAGAGGAAGTTCAAAGATGACCATCACATCACTGTTTATGACAGTGACAAGTTGGAAAAAGAAATGCCCTGGTTCCCTAAATGATGTTACACCCATTGGACAAATGACAACAAAACCATTAAAACATTTATGAGGATTTCTTAAAAAGGGTTTGGGAAAACATTTTATAAGAAAGCAGGATAAACAATCAAATATAGATTGCTCCCAGAGTAAAACTTTAAAAAGAAAAAAATGTGTGCAAGAAGAGAGCAGGAAGGAAATCAGTCAGAAATGTTCAGAGGTTGCCTCTATGAGACAGGATGCTCTGTTCTGATTAATTGTCTCAAACGAGTAGGTAGGTATAATTTTGATAGAGAAAATGATGACCCTGAATTGCAGGCCCCTCCTACCCACAAGGGGGCGCCCTGCACTTTCCCAATGTGGTGAACTGGAGATGGCAGCTCTGTCCATACTTGTCCTCTTGGGCCTGGGTGTGGGGCAACAGTCAACCTCTGGCTGCTGGGTCTGTTGGAACACGTGTGTTCACAGAGCTGCCCTGCCCTCAGCCATGGTATGGGCTTCCCACCCCCTCGATCCCATGTGCTCCCTCAATTCTGTGAACAGCTAGAAGCGTCCACACCTGTCATGTAACATGAGTCTGGCTGGTTACTCTGCCCATCAATTTCCCTGCCCCTGCTTCCTGAAGTCCCACCAGGAGTGAGTCAGGCTTCAGCGTGAAGCTTGTTTTCCTCTTGGCCTCTTTTAGACTGAGTTTTTTGCAGGGAGATGACATCATCACCTTTGGTAGCTCGAAGGAGAGCATCTCACGGAACCTGGCTCGGGAGGAGGCAGTGAGCTGGGGTGATGAGGACCTGAGGCTGTGCCCTGCACATGAAGACTCCACGCTGGCTTCTGTCCCACACAGCCTGTGCTCTCAGGATCACGGTTTCGGCTACAGACCCCAGCTGCAAGGTCTCAGCCCAGCCCTGGTCACACCACCTCTGCCTGCCCAACAGAGCATCCTGTGCCCTGGTGAGCTTTGGGACAGACTAATAGCTGTACTCACTCTTAGGAGTGAGTCTTAGGTGTCTCTTAGGAGCCAGGCACTCTTTGTACAATCACCTGTGAGTCAAGTATGCTTAGTCCCAGGTTTTGAATGAGAGCACAGGCACGAGGAGGTGAAGTAACTCACCCAAAGCTATACTGCCAGCAGGTGGTGGAGGCTGGACTTGAACCCAGATGGCTGGCTGACTCAAGCCCACTCTCTCAATTGCCCTGCACTGTGCCAGGATGGCACAAAGGTGAAGAACTCACACAGCCAGGACAGTAAGAAACAGGAAAAGGTTGCTACTGTCATGGGCCCTGGCACGCTGGGTGGCCCCTGCGGGCATCCCTTCTCCTCTCTGGGCCTCAGTTTCCCCATCTCTAGAATAAGAATTGATGCTTTCCAACTGTGGTACTGGAGAAGACTCTTGAGAGTCCCTTGGTTGGCCTGGAAATCAAACCAGTCAATCCTAAAGGAAATCAATCCTGAACATTCATTGGAAGGACTGACGCTGAAGTTGAAGCTCCAATACTTTGGCCATCAAATGTGAAGAGCCAACTCATTCGAAAAGACACTAATGCTGGGAAAGATTGAGGGCAGGAGAAGGGGGCGACAGAGGATGAGATGATTGGATGGCATTGTCAACTCAATGGACATGAGCTTGAGCAAACCCTGAGAGGTAGTGAGGGACAGGGAGGCCTGGTGTGCTGCAATCCACTGGGCAGGCTCACTTTCCTTCTTGAGACCCACAGGACAGCCCCACGCATGCTGGCCCTCTCAGCCAGGGAGCACTAGGCTGGCCCCACAGTGCATCCAGCTGAGAGGGAATGGCCGAGTCGGGAGGAGCAGGGGAAGAAATAAGGATCAGATGGGCTCCTTGCTGGCTCTCTGTCCTGTCTGTATGCTCTCTGCGGCCAGGCGGCTGCGGTGGTGCTGGCCCAGAGTCGAGAGGAAAAGAGCCCTGGGTCTGAGATGCCCTTTCCATAGATGAAGACACAGAGGTGGAAGGGCCCAGGACTCTTGGTGCAGTCTTGCTGACTCTTCCTGGAAAGCCCAAGAGGGTTCTGGGAACCCTCTCTAAGGGCTGGGGGCCTTCCCTGGAGGAGGCAGCACCCCTTTCCTGGAACCTCTTCTCTTGAGCCCCTCTTCCTTAGGCCCATGGGGGCACCCCTGCCCTGGGCACTCTCCCCAAGCCTGGACACATGGGGAGGAAGCAGGGGCTATGATCAGAGGCCTGGGCTCAGCCCTGGCTCTCACAGGCCCAACTTGGAACTTCAGTTTCTTCATCTGCCAAGTGAAGGGGCTGACGTAGAGGAGCTGGGACGCCAAGATTTCATGAGCACCCACCATGTGCCAGCCACTTGCCAACTTGTCACTCCACAGCTCTTCCATTTTATGAGAGAGCAAATGGAGGCCCAGAGAGGCCAAGCAACCTGTGCAGGGCCCCACAGCCGTGAGGCCAAGACTTAAACCTGATCTGCTACACCTCCTACCTCATGCATAGCTGCTCCTGAAACGGTTGTGAGAAAACGAGAGAACAAGCCTCCTCCTAGGACCACGACCCCACCTCTGAGTGCCAAGCCTTGGCTTCCACTGCAATTATTCATTCAACTAACATTTACTGAGTACCTGCTCTGCACCAGGCGCTGTGGAACATTCCAGGAATATGGAAATAAACAGGACAGATGAGGAATGCTTGCACAGTCTGGGGCCTTCCAAAGGAGTCGACCCTGTGTGATCCTTTCACCAAGCGTGGCCTACACCAGTCACAGACACCCTCGGACAAGCACTTCCAGGCTCTGGCTCAAGTCAGACTCACACCCGCAGAAACACTCTCGGACCCGTGTCCTCGGGCAGAGGCGACTCTTCATCCAGTCCTCCCAGCTGACAGGCAACGGGGCCAATGCAGGACATCTGAAATGATCTCTAATCGATGCAACAGCCCTATAAGTCTGAGCCCTACTGACAGATGAGGAAACTGAGGCTGCAGATGGGAGCGGCAGTGCCCAGAGTCACAGAAAGAGGAAGCAGTGGGGCCAGGATCTGAGCTTAAGCCTGTGCAGTGCCGGTACCCACGCTTCTCTTTCCCCTGTGTTCTGTGACACCGCTTAAGTGACCCTCCCAAACCCCCCACGCTCACGTGTCCACACACACGGCCCAGTGAGGCTGGCAGGAGGGCTTCCTCAGCCTCTGCAGCCTGGTCGAGGCAGCTGCGGGCTCTGCGGAGGCCCCAGAGGAAGCAGGAGATCAGAGGGACAGGTGGGCTGGGCCCTGCGGTGGCAGGGAGGGAGGAAGGACACTGCAAGAGGCCCCCCTGGGTTTCCTCCGGAGCCTCAAGGGCCCCCTTGTCTGAGCACTGGCATCCTGGCCGCCTCCCCTAGGCCCCCTCCCCTTTTCTGGGTTCCTGCCGCAGCCCAGCAGGAGCCCAGAAGGCCCAGCCTCCTCGCCACCCCTCCCACCCCGTTCCCAGCCCAAAGCCACCGCAAAAATGCCATCCCGATTCCACAACACTGGGGTTTGTCAAAGTGCAAGGGAACAATGCCGCTTTCACAGTGCCAGGAAAAGGTCTCAGGAAAACCCTGGGGAGGGGGCACCGAGGGGAGCGAGGAGACAGGGACAGGGCTGAGATGGAGCAGAGAAGACAAGGGGGCGGCTGAGAGCAGAGGCCAGAGGCAGAGCGCAGTCAGCAGTGGGGTGGGGAGGGGGTGTGGGCTGGGAGCCAGGAGATGGAGAAGACAGGGCGGCGGGTGAGGAGTGACAGGCAAGGGGAGAGAGAAAGGGGGGAAACGAACCGAAAGGGAGGGAGAAAACAGATACAGGATGGGCGCCCCGACGGAGGCCAAGAAGACCCTCCAGGACCCAGAGCGGTGCAGAGGCCCCTGACACCCCCGCCCCCACGCCTCTGGGCACTGCACCCCGAAGAGCTACCCTCCCTGCCACAGGAACCCCTCTCTCCAAATCCCACCCCAAGGCCAGGCAATTGGACTTGCTCTCAGGCAAAACTTTTTGGAAACCAGAGACTTTGTAATCACATGAACAGCCACTCCCTAAGCTATCTGTTTCCTGCTTCTGGCTTTCCTCCATTAGCAAAACCACACGGATCAGAGCCCAGGGGCGGGAGGGGAAGGGCGGCCAGTCCAGAGGGGTGGAAAACATCCGAATCAGAGCGATTGCAAAAGGCCTGGGTTTTCCTCCCCTCCTGTGACTGCAGAGACAGCCATTGCTCGTCCTGCCGCCGCCGCCGCCGGTGGGTGGATGCGATGGACAGAAGGTCTGCAACCACTGTGTGGTTGGCCGAGAGCTGGATGCAGCTCTGAAAACCATTTGTTCTCCTGAGCGGGTTCCCAGAGCCTCTTGCATCCCTGTTTGGGTGGTCCGTTTGCCCGGCAAACCCTTTCTTTGGACTGTGCCCCTCCCCTGCGGTAGCCACAACCTGGGTCCAGCCAGGCAGAGTCGCCCTCAGGTGCTTTAATGGCCATGTCGGGCTTGGGAGCCCCCAGGACCTGCAGGATGGAGGCAAAACACTCAAGACTTTCAGACTCTTCCCCATCTGGCCCAGCCGACCTCACCTTTGTCACTGCTGCTCCCTCCGACCAAACTTCTATTCCAACAACAACAACAAGATCATTTCCTGCAAATAATTTGGCCCCCTCTGCCCTCACACCTTTGCTCTTGCTATTCCCTGCCCCTCCAAACTTTCTCCACCTGGCGGATGCTCCTGTACTCAAGGCCAAACTCCAAGGCCACTCCGTCTGGCCTCCCCCCTCCCAGACAGGGTTAACTGCCCTCCTTGGGGTGTTCACGCCACTCGAGTCCCAGGCCCGGGCCCTAGCACAGAGCCCTTCTACTGCCTCCCTCAGAGAAGTCCTGGCTCCCCAAACTCCCAGGGGACTTTGTGGTCTGCACCACTCGCTTGGCTGCGGGTCATGTCCCGCCCTGACCCGGCCTCTGGCATGCCAGGGATGATCTGGCATGCCAGAGATTTCATCCTGAATTTAAAGAACTTTTTGAAAACTGCCGTTTCTTCCGTCTAGTTTCCCAGTAGTCTCTGAGTGCGCTGGGACCACGAGGGGCTCTTAAAGCACCTGGGTGGGGCTCAGGCCACATCAACAGCTGGAGGGGACAGTGGTGTGGGCAGTGCTGGTGATGGGTGAGCTGTGTGGGTCCAGGTGGGGGTCCTGCAGGCAGAAGCCTCCTCCCAGGACGCCCCTCCTGGGCTGTGCTGAGCTCTCTGGAGGGCCACCTCAGGACACCAGAACCATCTCTACAGATTGTCTGGCCCTGGTCTGCATCTGAGGCCATCCCTGGTGAGGTCTGGCCACATGCGACCTGGCTAGATGTGGCTGTAACTAGCTCAGCTCCACCTGGCTGGAGGGAGGCTCTGCACCAGTGCTGGGGCAGGAAGGTATGTGGGTAAGAGGTGATGGCCTCAACCTACAGTGATGCTTTGGGTGTGAGGGTCACAGCCCTGGGAGGGGAGGACAGGGGAACTCAGCTCAAAATAGCAATGGGGGAAGGGTGTGGAGGGTGGCCAAGCGCCAGAAAAGAAATCTGATCTGCCCTGGCCAATGAAACGCTGACGTCAGCAGTTCGGGGCCACTCTGGCAGGAGCCAGGACTGGGGCTCCCAGGCGGCCTGGTGAGAAGTTGCAGGCCTGACTTCCAGCCTCGACTCTGTGCTAACATCAATCGCTCCTCTCTCTGGGTCTCCGCCTCCTGACCTGATCACGAGGGGTAGAAAGAGAAGAGAGCTGTCTACCTCTGAGAACTTTCGTCAGGGGAGTGTTAAGCTTGAGATGCTTAGGAGATGGCGACAGCCATGGGAGGAACTGCGTGCCGGCACGGGCCATGCGCTTGGCTTGTAGGTGGCTTCGTTATGACCTTGTTTCCAGATGAGGAAACAGAGGCCCAGAGAGGTTAAGTCACCTGTCCAAGGTCACAAAGCAAGTAAGTGGCAGGCCTTCAACCCCAGCCTTTCTGGCAGTCATCCAATTCCCTCATGGCCGAGTGAGGGCCACGTGGCTGCAGACTGGTTTCAGGGTCACCTGTGACAACTGTCACTGGGCAGAGCAGGGGTTAAAGAGGTTCCTGGAAGCCAGCCCAGACATCTGCCAGTCTTTACTGTGGTTCCACGGTGATGGCTGGTATTAAAATCAGAGAACGGGTCGTGGAGGGGAGGGCGCGTGTACACGTAAATGCACGTGTGCTTGTGTGCATACAGGCCTACGTGTAGCTCTCATGCTCACTGCAGGGCAGCAGACCACGGCACGAATCTTCCCGTTGTGGGGCCTGGCAGAGGAAGAGCTGCCCTTATGTGACTTTTCTAGGTGGTCACAGGGAGGAAGCAAGTTATTTGCCACCCCCACAGTCCAGGCTGCAGCTGACATTGCTTTTTCACCCAGGGGCAGGAAAAGTTTGCAAAACTGTCCCTCCCCCACTGTCTCCAAGAGCAAGGGTGCTCAGTGCAGTGGGCTCTGTAGCAGCCAGGATGATGGAGCCATACTGTCTGGCCTCAGATGGTCCATCCTCCTCCCTGGGCCCAGCTGTAAAACCCTTACAGCTCCGCCATGTGCACTGTTACCTCCACCAGCCATTCCGTCCTCACTATAACCTTTACAGATGAGAAGTCCAAGGCACAGACAAGTTGGGAGATTTGCCTGGGATCACACAGCCAGGAAGCAGCAGAGCTGGGATCCAAACTCAGGTCTGGCTGACTCCCACGGCAGCACACAGCTATGGTCTCCAGCACCGACCTTCTGGGGCGGCCCCACATGACATAAGCCTGATCCTTATAAGAAGGCAACAGTTACTTGCCTTCTCTGTGCCTCTGTATCCTGAGCTGTAGAATGGGCATGAGGGAGTGGGGAGGTATGGAAAAGACAATATCTGATCCATGCTCCTACTCTACTCTACTCAATATCCATGCTCCTACTCTAATAGACTGTTATCAGAATCATCTAAAACAGCGGTTCCCAAAGTGGGTCCCTGGACCCGCAGCGTCAGCATCACCTGGGAACTGGTAGAGATGCTGAGATGGGAGGGGAGGGATATGTACCCATTAGAGGAGGAGGCTGGCTGGTGGTGCTCATTCTCACATCATCTCTGCACACCAGTCCCACTAACTGGCATACCTTGTCTCCCAATAAAATCCCATGGGGAGTTGCACTTCCCCCTGGAAGCCTTCCTTGACTACTCCTCTTGCAGGCACCACTCTGGTCTCAACCCCTTCTGCAGCTCATCTCATGCCCTCTGTGCCCAGATCCAGGCAGCACCAGAGCCCACTGCACTCCTATGAAGGCACATGCCCCTTCACCAGGGTTCTGAACCTGCTCCTTTAAAGTGCCGATGGGGGTGTGAGCCAGGTGTGGAACCTGCCCTCGCGGAGCATCCGTTCCAGAAGAGCTCAGGTGTGTGGGAGCTGGGCTGACCCGGCTGTGTGTTATCTGTCGTTTAATGAGCACAGTAACTCCACCATGCACAGTGTAGGAATAGCCATCCACTTTCCTCACCAGGAAACCAAGGCTCATTTCCAAAACCACAGAGCTGCGAAGTCTGTGTGCCATCTTTCTGACTCCCGATGCCTCAGCTCTTATTTCTGGAGCACAGGTTGCTATTCACCTCAAGCTGCGTCAGAGCCACCTGGCTGGCCACACTGGCCACTGCCCATCCCTAGAGCTTTGGAATCCACAGGTCTGGGCTGCGCCTGAGAATCCGCATCTCTACCAGTTCCCAGGTGATGCTGACGCTGTGGGTCCAGGCACCCACTTTGGGAACCGCTGTTTTAGATGATTCTGATAACGGTCTGTTAGAGTAGGAGCATGGATCAGATACTCTCTTTTCCATACCTCCCCGTTCCCTCATGCCCATTCTACAGCCCAGAATACAGAGGCACAGAGAAGGCAAGTAACTAGCCCAAGCCATACAGGAAGTTAGGCTCAGAGCTGGGAATGGAGCCCAGGGCTCCTCACCCCAGCAGTTGGTCTGGATGCAGGACAGTGAGGCTGCTAGACAAAACAGTACAACAGCCTCGGGTGAGGAGAAGAGCCATCTCTTTAAAAGTGGGACTGGTGGTGGAGGTGGTGGCGGGGTGCTGGGGGAGGGCTGGCCTGCTCTCCTGGCCCAGCCCCAAACCTGTGACTCCTCGGCATCTGGAAACCATCACGAGGAACAATGGAGGGAGCAGGGGGCCTGGCTGCTCGGGGGCTCCGGCCCCCGACTGTTCAGGAAAGCAAAGGAACTGGGGCCCTGCAGCCATCTCCCGCCCCCACCTCCATCACCACTGTTTGTTTTGGCATCGGCACACACAGCTCCCAAGGGGCCCAGCTGTCAGGAAAAGTCAGCCCCTGAACTATAGACATGGGGGCTGGTGGCCAGGTTGGGTGCCCAGAAGCCGGGCCAGAAGTCAGGAGACTCCGCCCACTCAGGTCCTGCTCAGTGAGCAACACTCCTGTATTACTGCAGCTCTGGGGGGTGGGGGGGAAGCCTCAGTTTCCCCACAGGAGGTTCAGGTACCACCTGGGCTGGCTGCTTACCATGTACTGGCATAGATCTGACCAGCCTGGTGCCTGGGCCCACTGTTGCCCCCAGGGGCCCGCTTGTCCTCTGCAGGCCAGCGGGAGCCAAGCAGCCAGCCATGGAGTGGGAAAGGGGTGCGGACTGGGCACATTCACCCCGCCTGCCGCCAGCTCTTCCGCTCACGCCCTCAGCAACACACTGCACTGAGTGCCTGCTGTCCACGAGGCACCGCAGCGGAGTGGTTAAGAAGACAGGTGTAACCCCAGACCCCTGAACTTACAGCCAGGCAGGAAGGAAAAAAACAAGTATCTCATTCAAATAATTACTGTGATGAGAGCTATGAAGGAATGGCATGTACGACAGAGGCGACTACCACAGAGGGAAGTAACCACTGTGGGGTCTGTCCCAGCCTCTGGGGTTTTGCAACTTAAACTCAAGGTGGGTGTTTCTTTTCTAAACTTTTATACAGTTTTAGAGGTTATTTTCCATTTACAGTTATTACAAAATATGGGCTATATTCCCTGTGTTGTACAATACATCCTTGAGCTTATCTTACGTCCAATAGTTTACAGCTTCCACCCCCGCCCTGTATTGCCCCCCAACCCCACCACTGGTAAGAATTAGTTTCTTCTCTGTGTCTGTGAGTCTGCTCTGTTGTTTTATTCACTAGTTCATTGTATTTTTTAGATTCCACTTACATTTAGATAACACAAGTGATATTATACAGTACTTGTCTTTCTGTTCAACTTCGTTCACTTAGTATAATACTGTCTAAGTCCATCCATGTCACTACAAAAGGCAAATTTTCATTCTTCTGAAATGGTTGAGTGGTATTCCATTGTGTGTGGGTGTGTGTGTGGCATATATATATGTGTGTGTGTGTGTGTGGATACATATATATTCCATATTTTCTTTATTTATTCATCTGCTGACGGGCATTTAGGGTGCTTTCATACCTTGGTAATTGTAAATAATTTGCTATGAACATTGCGATGCATATATCTTTTGGAATTAGTGTTTTGTTTTTGTTTTTTTCAGATATACATCCAAGAGTGGGACTGCTGGGTCATATGGTAGCTCTATTTTTAGTTTTTTGAGAAACCTCCATACTGTTTTCCACAGTGGCTGAACCAGTTGATATTCTAAGATGGGTGTTTCTTAACACAGCCCACCCCTACCCCAGCCCCAACATGCTGCCACCAACATGCTCTCTGCCCTGGGACAAGGCCCTTCCTTGTCTGGGCCTCAGTTTCCCCCTCTGTCAATGAGAGCATGACAGGAAAAGCAAATACCTCATCTTGTGTGTCCAATTACTTGCTATCAGTGTACTCTGTTAAGAAAGATTCTGCAGCAGCATCCTAGCTTGACAGGCAAAAATAGTGTAACTTTGGTGACTTCTGCCTTGCCATGGCCATGGGTTGGGGGTGACAGGCACACGTGACTTGTGTTGGCATTCTAGGCCTAGGTGATCCCTAAAAATCCTTCCAGTGCAAATGTCCCACAAGAAGACAGCACACGGCTGAAGAAGGACAGGGGTTGAGTCTGGTATGGCACGAGCCTTCGCTTGCCATAATGCAGAAGCCATTGCTTCTTCCCACCTCTGGGCCTATAACAGATGCTAGTCTTGCCCTGCGTACGCCTATGGCTGTGTTGTCTTGTGACTCGGGCTGCAGACACACTTCAGAACTATGACTCCTCTTCCAGGAAGCCTTCCTGATCGGCCTTCCTGGCAGACACTGTGCCACCCGCACCCTCAGCACTAAGGATGCTCCACATAGTCTGTGTGCCTGCTGTCTCCTCCCCAGCCCTCTCCCCAGGGACAGAGACCATGTAGATTCCTCTCTGATCCCCAGGCCCAGCATGGTTCTGGCACAGAGCAGGGAGCCTCTGGGGAGGAGGTGAAAGACAAAGTGACCATTTTGGACATGACCGTCATCCTGAAATAAGTAGCCAGAGGAGCAAGTCAGGAGGGCTGGGGAGGCGTGGGGAGGGGGTAGCAACGGGCTGGTGACTTCCTGCAGAAGCATGCCGGCGACGTTCCTGGTCCTCAGTGTGGCTATTGTCCCCACTGGTCCAGAGAGCAGGCTCAATGGGGCCTCTGTCCCTCCTCGGGCAGGCCGGCCGGCTCGGGGGCGTCCCACCCGGGCAGCTGGGAGGCAAGGGCCGACGCTTCCTGTCCCCGCCGCAAGTGTTCCGAGGGGCAGGGAGAGGGGAGGGGGACCCTCCAGACAAGCACCCATCTATGTCCCCCAGGGGAGGGCTGCCCAGCTGGGGGAGGAGGCGGGAGAAGCACTGGGACATGCTCAGCCCGGTGCTGCTGCCTCTGTCCTCCCGACCAGCTCTCCCTCTGAGCTGGAGCTGTCGGCAGAGCCACTCTGGCCCTCTTGCTCTGCCTCGAACAGGCCAAGCAGGTCCTCGCCTCATCTCTTACCATTCCCTCGGCCGGGAGGGCCCCTCTCCTGCATCTCCCCACCATTCGTTCCCTGCTTTATCTGTCTCTATTCAGGCTGCCGCTGCCGCAGAGAGGCTGTCCCAGACACGCCTGTCTGAACATGACCTAACGCCACAGCACATCCGTTTGCACCTAGATCTTTACCGTAGGTCATTCTGCACAGGGTGAGCTGTATTCTTTCCCTGTCTTACCTCCTCATTATGGCAGGTGAGAATTCTACCACCTTTTCTTCCTTTTCCTTTTCAAAAACCTTTTTGGCCATGCCACATGGCATGCAGGATCTTAGTTCCCGGACCAGGGCTCAAACCCACACGCCTTGCACTGGAAGTATAGAGTCCTAATCAGTGAACTGCCAGGGAAGTTCCTCCTGTTCACTATGGACTGGCCCCAGTGCCTGGGGCCGTGCTTGGCACGTAATAGGTGCTCCATAAAAACATGCTGAATGAACAGATAAAAGTAACGCACTTGAACATCAGTGTGCACACCAAGAGATGTGCTCTGCGGGAACAGAGTCCTATGTATTGGGAGTATATGACAGGGTGGCTGGGGCAGAGGCTGTGGAAAGTAAAGGCAGAGCCAGGTGAAGATAAAGTAGAGAAGGATCCATGCGCACCAGGTAGCATGTGCAAAGGGCTGGGATGGCAGGAAGCACGGAGGGCTTAGGGCTTGGAGGCCAGTCCACACCAGGCCCTGGGACAATGCTCCAGAGCCAGATTTTAGGTGGGGGTCACGCGAAGCTAGGGAAAAATTTAAAGTCAGGGGTGGGCAAGGAGAGTCTGGCATTTCAGGAAGTCTGGCTGGGTTTAGAGAATGAATTGAATTGGGGTCTGGGCAAAACATGAGCGGACACCTCGGGGGCTGTGGCCATATGGCTGGTGAGAGGCGATGTTGGTGTGGTCTGAGAGGAGTGGCAGAGAGGAGAAAGGTGAAGGGACTCCAGAGACGGACAGGAAGTACAGTCAGGATCTGGGGTAGCCCTGGGGAAGGGCAAACCAGGGATCAAGGCTCAACCATCCTGCCTGGCTGTGGGGGTCGGGCCAGGCCCCCTCCGTTGACTGGTGACAACGCTAACTCTGGCTGGGGCTGGACAGGGCGGGGGGGATGACGGCAGTGCCTTGCGGCTGACAGTGACAGATGGAAGAAGGACTGGCCGTCACAGGGCAGCCGGTGGCAGTGGTGGCTGGGACAGCCTTGTGATAATTATCTGCTGGGCTCCTGCCCAGGGGCCTGCCCTCAAGAGCCAGGAGCTGCCCATAAACCTGTCACCTGAGCCTGTGCAAGCTGTCCTTGGGGGGAGGGTGTGCCCCAGAGCTGATGTGGAGAGGGAGTCAGATACCCTAGTGTGATGCTGCAGTTATACACACACACACACACACACACACACACTCTCTCTCTCTCTCCTGCAGGTGAGCAAAAAGCTCTCATTCCAAGAAGGGCCACGCTAGAAACAGCCAGGCCATGAGCACCACAGGCACTTGGTCCCAAGGCTTGTCTACAGTTCTGAGTTGCCTGCGAGGCCCCGGAGCAATTCTTCAGAGCCCAGAAGGAAGAGTTGATGGAAGAGGTGCTGAGTCTTAAAAGGGGAGAAAACTCAGGAGGAAGGGGAAGAAGGTGGATTCAGAGGGATAGATGCCCCGGGCCCTCCATGGTCCAGCCACGCAGTGTGCACAGCAGGGGATTTAGCAGGGTATCTGGGGCAGGGAGGGGACTTCCAGCATCACACAGCCCGTAACGGGCAGGACAGGGCTCAGACCTCCCCGATCCAAATCCAGTGCTGGGGGAAAGCCTGAGGCTAAGGCGGAGTATGAGGAGTAGGGGGCACTTCCAGAAGCTCTTCCAGCACCTCCTCAGCCCTGGGACCTGGCCATGCTCCCTGAGAGGGTCTCTCAGCCCCAGAAAAGCACCTGACACCAGCCACATACCCACAAGGACAAATCTCCTCCCCAGGGGTGGCAGCAGGGCAGCACTCAGTACAGGGACCCAAGGCAAGCTCCCCAGAAGCCCAATGTCCTGGTCCCTGAAGCCCACCCACACATGCTCCTTACGGGTCCCAGACCATCTCTTCCGTCCCTGCCTCACTCCCAGCATCCCCAAAGATCAGAATCACGGGAGTGGAAGGAACAGCGTGGGAAAGACTGGCATGTGGAAGCCGTGGAGAAAAGCCTCCTTATTCTGCCCACAAAAGGGTGCTCAGCTTGGGGCCTGAACTGGGCCTGGACGGGCACGTGTCTGCAGGCATGCAGGTGCACACGAGGTGCCCAAAGGAACGACACACAGGTGCTTCTCTGGGGGACACGCCTGGGGGGCTGCCAGCTCCATTTTAAGTCCACTGACAGGGAAGCATGTGGTCAAGATGGCAGTAGAGGCTCCTGACACCAGCCTGGGGCCCAGGGGAGGCAGTTCACAGCACCTCCTGTCGACCTAGCAGCTCCCGGGGGCTCGGCAGCAGCAGAGCCTCTGTGGGCTCATGTGAACCGGGTACTGCAGAGGGGAATGCGTGCAGCACGCACACTTGGAGCTCCGGGTATTTGTGCCATGCACGTGACTGCACAGAACCCTCCCTCTGGACCCATCCCCACAAGCTACTGTGGACTGTGGGGAGGCCCAGGGCTGGGCAGCATAGGCAGCTCAAAAGTTTCTCAAAACCATCAACAGAAATGCATGGAAAACTGGGAGAATTATCCTGAAGGAAGAAAAACTGCAACCACTCATCTCTCCTGGAAGACGTCTTTCTGGTCCCTGGCCGCCGTCTATCCCACGACCCCACGTCTTCTCAGCCAGCTGAGCTCAAAGTCAAAGAGCCCTGGCTGTGCAGCTCTGAGACCTGGGTTTGAATCTATGCTCTGTCATTCCTGGCAGCAGGAGCTTTGGGAGGTTTCTAAAGCTCCCTGAACCTCAGTTTCCCATTGCTCAAGTGGGAATCATAATATCTATCCACTGGGGAGCTGAGAGAATTTCCTGAACTCATGAGTGCAGAGTGCTTGGCATGCATGCATGGGTGCTAAGTTACTTCAGTCGTGTCTGACTCTTTGCAACCCCATGGATTGTACCCCACCAGGATCCTCTGTCCATGGGGATTCTCCAGGCAAGAATACTAGAGTGGGTAGCCATTCCCTCCTCCAGGGGACCTTCCCAACCCAAGGATCGAAGCTGTGTCTCTTATATCTCCCGTGTGGGCATGCAGGTTCTTTACCACTAGCACCACCTGGGAAGACAGAGTGCTTGGCACATAGTTGGAACTCAGTAATTGGTAGACTTCATCATCCTCCTCATCGTTATTTGGACACATAAAACTTCACATGTCCAAAATTTTACATTTATATTTTTTCCCCCTCTATCTTGCCAACTTTCTGAAAACGCAGAAAAGTCTCTGGAATCCCAAATTTCATCCTTTCAGCGAATGTAAATAAACTCACTCAGTCTCCCTCAACAAACACAAGCTGTTGGTCAGACCTGGGCTCTTTGCTGAGGGTAAGGAGCCAGGAGTGTGTGAGGCCGGCCTCTGTTCCCCGCTATGTGTCAAGTTTTCCCACCTAGGATCTCACATCGTCCTCACAGTAATTGGGAGCTGTGATCCATGGGCCCCGGCATGGAAAGGCCCAGAAGGGAGAAGGGACGTTCTCAAGGTCACAGAGTGGTAAGTGGCAGGACTGCCACCCCAGGGCCCCAGCTGTCCCTCTGCCTCCTTGCCTCTGAGCCAGCCCTGTGCTGGTGGGGGTGGTACCACTCCTAGGTCAGTGAGACGGAAGATGGTGTGGTCGGGCCAGCAGAAAACAGCCAGGGCTGGGGGGTTATGGGGGACAGAAGAGCCACTCTTGGGCCTGGCAGAATCCACCAGGCTACAGGCTGTGAATATGATATCCTGAATCTCAAGACTAGACCCTGTCACCTCTGGGTGCTGTGACAGAAAGCAAGGCCTGGGAAGGACTAGCTGGAAGATACATGCAGTAGCTGAACACTTAGTGAGGAGGAATGGGTTTGGACACAAGCTCTACCAGGCAAGTCGCTTCCTCTTCCTGGGCCTCAGTTGTCCCATCTGGAATCAGGGTGCATGTGTCTAGAGATGCTTTAGATGCAATAGACTCTAGTGTCTGAGCCACAGCTGACCCTCCAGGGACTGACCACTCTGCTGTGGGATGCGGTTAATGCACTGAGTGAACAGGAGATGCTGCTACATGTCTAACCTGCAGCCCTTCCCGCTGCATGGTCAAACACACCCCTCATCCCTGCTCTACCTTCCACTCCTCTATTGATAGCGATGGAGCAAGAGCCAGAGCAGAGAGAGAGCTCTGTGGGGTCTTGTCTCTCCCCACCCCCACTCTTCCCCTAGAGAGGCCGTCCAGGCTGAGCAGGGGAGGGGGCACTTGTCCAAGCTTACACAATCAGCACCCTGTCTGGGGGAGACAAAGGCCAGGCTCTGGGCCTTGGCGGCCAACTGCCCAGATGGAATGACAGATCACAGAGCTGCTGAATTTAGAATTTTTTTTTTTAATGTTAGCTTAGATTCTGAATCTCTGAAATTCAGAAGAATAATGTGTTAGAATCACAGACGTGGAGAATCTTCATCTCGAAGAACAAGAATAACAGCATGGTGAAACAGAAACAGCGGGAGAGTTCAGAATCCCACAACTTAGACATGAAATGATTGTAGGAATCTCAGACTCTTAACAAACTCAGAACAACCAAGTGTCAGAATCATCCCATGTGGGAAGCCTCGTTTCCCAGGATAATAAAATGTGGGAATCACAGGGTCTCAGAAACCCAGGACTGAACGTCGCACAGAGTGGCAAGTAGGAACTCCTGGAATGTTCATTTTCATCTCATGGAACCATCTAATCTTGCCTCCCCAAGACCTCAGAAGGACAAATATGGTTTTTCTCACCTGAAGGGCCTTCCTACAGAACCTGCCTGAGCTCCACTTTGGACCTGGGCAAAAGTGTATCAGAATCACCTGGAGAGCTGAAAACATGCCCATGGCCAGGCTGATCCTGGGTCTACTGAGTCAGAATGTCCAGCATCAAACAAACAAACAAAAAAATCCCCAGGTGACTCTACTGTGAAGCCCCAGTTGAGAAGCACTGATCTGGTAAGCCTCACTGCCTTATTCCAGACAGGGTAACAGAGAGTGCAAGTAGCTGGCTCCAGAACACACAGCACTGGTCCCTAGTCTCTACAACAAGGTCATGCCCCTCAGGTTGTGTTCCACCTCCGCCTGGACATTGTTGGCTCCAGGGGCCCTGTTCCCAGCTCTCTGTGTCTGCCTCAGAGTACCCCTGCTCCAAGGGCGTCCCCAGTGGTCTTGGGGGACAAGCAGGTCGGGACAGAAGCTGCTAGGCTCACAAAGCCAGCCCCTCCCTCCCTGCTCCCTAAACCCTTATACTTAAAGTCCTCCAGGTGGTTTCCACCTGTGTCAGAGTATTGTGAAGGTCATCCAGGTCAATCCCCAGCCTCCAGGAGGCCTGTAATGAAGGGATATCCCAGGCGTGGGGAGTCATAGGACAGGGGTCCCCACTGCATTAGCTTGCTGAGTGGCCTTAGATAAGTCACTTGACCTCTCTAAGCGAAAATGGTCTCAAGGACAGGAAACTTCTGGGAATCCTTTCTTCCTCTGCCTTTTGACCTCACCCAACATGGCCACACATTTGATCGAATGGATGCCCTCAGCAGCCTTTGCCATTGTCCTCAAACCATTAGGAAGTTCTTTCTTATGTCTAACCTGAAACACTCCTGCTGCAGTGTTAGCCCTTTGCCCCCCTGCATGAAGATGGAGCCTATCTGGCCACAAATGCCCTCTACTTGCTCAGAGCAAATCCTCAGCCATCCCACAGCCCACCAAGGGTGCCCCTGTTGCAGGTCTGGCTGGCCTTGCTGACTCTGGTGGGAGCTAACCTCCCAAACAAATGATGAGGGGGTGGCACTCCTCAGGGGCCACCAGAGCATCAGAGGCCGACAGAGCTGTCTGATTGCAGCTTCAATCGGACGTGCTCACAGCTCCTAAGCTGTCTAGCAGGGCAGGGGTCCTACTGGGCCAGAGTTTCCTCCAATGAGATGGAGATTTCCCGCCAGGCCATGGAAAGAAAACCCGAAAGACAGTCTCCAGGAATGGCGAAGTAGGAGCCCAGATAGTCCTGAGACCAGTGTTTCCCAAATATTAACATGCCCACCAGCCACCTGGGAGCTTGTGAAAATGCCCACGCTGATTCAGTAGGTCTGGGTGGGGCCCAAGTCTCTGCATTTCTGATAAGCTCCTGCTGCTGCTGGGGCTGGTGGTCCATGGGCCCCTCGTTGAGAAGCAAGCCTCTAGATGTTCATACATAAAAAGCTTTCTATTCCTAAGAGTTCTTTACTTTTGTCAGGCATGGTTTGCAACTCATTTCCAGCTCTGTCAGCTCATGAGAGCCACAAAGCATCCCTGAGAGGCAGAAAGGATGCAGACTGTTGGGTTCACTGCACAGAAGGGAAAACCGAGGTGAAGCAAGGGCGTGGGGCTTGTTCAAGGTCACCCACCTGGTTACCATTGTTGTTTAGTCACTAAGTCATGTCCAGCTCTTTGCAACCCTATCGACTGTAGCCCACAAGACTCCTCTCCATGGGATTCTCCAAGCAAGAATACTGGAGTGGGTTGCCATTTCCTTTGCCAGGGGATCTTCCCGACCCAGGGGTTGAACCTGTGTCTTTTGCAGTGCCTCCTCTAAACTCCTTCTCCATGGCTGTTCAGAACCACACACACCTTGGCAATGAGTGCCCTGAACCAGTGACTCCCTGTCTTGCCTTCTACTCAGCTGTGCCGGCCTGGAGGCAGAGGCCAGCTCCTGTGCTCCGAAGTTTCCTGGGGATCTCCAGGGTCCCTCACTGAACTGTGTTGGCTGTTGATCTGGCTCCCAGTGGTCTCAGCTGATGGACCAGAGGGTGAGGAATCAGTCAGGCTCACTGAGCTTACACCCACACCCTGCCCTTGGCTTCTGGGTGACTCTGGGAGAATTCCTTGACATCTCTGAGGACATGGATGATGTGCCAGGACTCAGCACTCGCCCTGGTACGTGGAGGATGCTCAGCCAACATTCGCTGCCTGCCTTCTTTTTCTTCCCCACCTCCCAGCTGAGTCTTGTTCATTTCTCCCTTCCTGCCTCACACATTTATGATAGCACAGCCTTTGAAGCAAGACTGCTGACTGGATTGGAGCTGAGCCGTGTGACCCTGAGCAAGTCACTTACTGTCTCTGTGACTCCGTTTCCTCCTCTGGGCAGTGGGGATGATACAAGCCCACAGAGGGCTGGTGTGAGGATTAAATGGGTCAACACATGTGAAGGGCTTAGAGCAGAGCCTAGGACACAGAGAACGCTCCCTGCACCTGTCAGCTACCGTGCTGTTCACGGCATCTCCACACGATGGCCTGGCTCTGCAGCAGGTGCCACGGCCGATGCTGGGGGCACAGTGAGAAGCAGCACTTGCCAGTAGTGATTTCACGCACTTCTGCCCATCCCCGCCCCCGCCCCAGATCACAGTCAGAAGAGAAGTCATAGATACTATGCTGGTTGTGCAAGGGTCCTTTGGGAACACAGAGGAAGGAAGGACTGGTGGATGGGAGGGACTGTGGAGGGGAGGGCTTAGAAGGCCTGGGAGGGGAGGAGATAACAGCCTTGCTTACGCGTCACACTTAATACCAAAGAGTGAGGGGAGTTTGGCCTTCTGTCTGCTTTTACCCTGTGTCATTGAGCTTACCACCTTGGGAACACGCCCCTCCTCACCACCTCCTCATACACTCAACTCCTGCACACAGCCTCCCTCTCTGGCCAAAGTCAGGGAAGTGCGGGGATGCCAGGCAGAGAGAAAGCCGAGGGGCAGGGGGGGGGGGACGCTCTCTCCAGCAGCCTGATTATTGCCTGGGCCAGAGCACAGCAGGCGTACAGAGTGTCCTGGAGGATGGGTCCATTCTCATGGGCAGAGAGGGCCAGTGGGAAAGGTGGGCTCCTGGGGTCAGAGAGACTTGGCCTGACCCTAATCACCTTTGGGATGAAGGGCAAGTTGCCTAACCTCTCTGTGCTACTTTGTTACAAAATAAAAGAAGGAAGGGAGAGAAGAGGGAAAGATGAAGTGGGAGAAGAAGGTGGCCAGATGGACTGCAGACACGGTGCAGGCTAGAATGAGCATCCTAGGAGATCGTGAGATGGTGGCACTTTGCAGGCCAGGTATGAGGGTGGGCACATTTCTCTAGGCTTTCCACCCCACTCCATGGGTGTTCCTTCCCTGCATTTGTTGCCTGATTTCTCTGTAGCCCAAATCTTATATGTGGGAGGGGCTGGTGAGAGAAAGGAAGCCCAGATCTTAAAAGCAAGCCAAGTCAATGGTATCAAGTCCTAGAAACCAGACACAGAGCCACCTCCTACCCCAGACAAAGCCATGGGGTCCAGACTCCGTCCTGAGGGGCCACCCAGATGCAATGGGAAGGGAAACTGCCACTATCAAAACGCGCCTCCGAGAACCCCCAGCAGATGAAAGCAGAGTCCATGGCAACCTCCGGGCTCACACTTACCCTAGGAACCCATGCACTCTTACTCATTCACCCCTAATTATTTCAACACATGCTTTGTGAGCGCCTGCTGTATGCAGGGCCTGTGCTCAGCTGCTCACTGGGCAGTGGGGCAAATGGTACGACTTTATAGTTTTCTAAATGGGTTTGCCTGCCCCTACCTCATTGTTTCTGGAGCTCACAGAAGCCCTGATTGATGGGCTTCATGGCTTGACCCCGCTTTAAGTACTCAGGGGTCGTGAAGGCTCACGGGCAGGGTGGACTTGGCCAAAGCGGACCAGCTACTGAGGCTTGGGATAAGAACTCAAGGCTTTTGACCCCAAAGCCCAGGCCCTCTTGCCGGCCAAGCAGACATAGACCTTACCCGCGGTGGGCCCCCCAGGAAGCAGGAGAGACGATCGTGTGAGGATGGGCTCCTGGCTAGGCAAAGCTCAGCAAGAGAGTTGGAGCAAGGTGGGAGGGTGAGGGACACAGGGGCTCCTCCACAGGAAAGGGTACATTTGTGCTGGGCTTGGAGGAAAGGATGGAGCAAACGAGAGCGAACTATCAGCTGAGGGCACAGCACAGGCAAAGCCTTGGGATGGGAGGGGCTTAGCAGAATTCAAACAGCAAACAGCCAGAACCACCTCCTGGGGGGCCCAGGTTGGGGCCACGCTCCAGGGCAGGGCACTGAGCCTATAATGAGGGGGCATCATCTGTCCTCCGAAGATAAGGTGGGGAGGCAGACAGGTGAGAAGCCATGGGAGGCCTTAGAACCAGGCTCTTGATGGGGTTGTAGATCATGAAAAGTGGGATTCTAGAGAAGAGCTGGTGGGCCTGGGTTGCTGGGGAAGAAGTCTTCATGGAGGTGAGTTTGAGCTGAGCCCTGAAAGGGGGCGGGAAGGAGATGTTAGGGAAAGGACTGCAGGCCGGGGGTCTCTATGGGCACCATTCACCTGCGTGTGTGGTTGAGCAGCCTGGCTGGGGTAGGGCAGGGAAAAGAGGAGGTTTCAGGGACCACGGCATCCTAGACTGCCTCTCACCCCCTACATATCAACTCTACAAAGCCAGGCTCGTGGGGCCTCCCTTTACAAATAAGAGCAGATAAGGCTCAGGGAGGCCCAGCAACCTAGCAAGTAATACTAACAAGAGCTGCCACTGAGCGCTCATGGGATGCCAAGCACTGGAACAGCTAGCCCCTTTCCCACAAATATCTTGCAAGTGGGTAAGCCCATCTCACAGATGGTTGGGTGATGCTGTGTAACACAAAGACAGAGCTGGGGAAGGGCGGAAATGAGCTCTGAGCCCAGCTCAGTGAGACTCAGAGGGTGGTCCCTTTGAGCTTAGAGGAAAGGGGAAATCAGAGAGGGCTGCCTGGAGGAGGTGACATCAGCGAGCTAGTCAGCCCAAGAATACAGTCACTCTGCTCCAGCCCTCCATTCCCTGGGCTTTGAAGCTGGTTAAAGGACCAGGGACAGGTTCTGGCTCCCAGACTCTGCCATCACCCCTGTCCCTCAGGGACCAGAGATAGAGAACTGAGGTGAGGCCAGCTGACACGGCGAGATTACTGGGGGCCTTGAGTCACTCTCTGTGATCCATTTAAAAGCAGAACTGGCAGCAGAGGATGTGAAACCGGCCCTCTCAGACTCTCTCTTGCCAGGCTTGGGGCAGCAGGAAGGATGTCAAAGTGGTTGTCCCGTGAACCCCCACACCCTGTCTGTCCACCCCTCCCACTTGTCTTTGCCAGGGTAAGCACTTGGCGGCCATCCCTCTGCCTGGCCAGAGGGCAGCTGACAACCCACAGGTGCACTTGACACCTTCTAGCCATGGTTCATCACCCCTCCTCCCAGCGCCCCCACCCTGGACAGAGTGGAGCCTCCGGGACCCAGTACCTAACCTTTCATCCCTGAAGCCAACCTGCAAGACCCAAAGTCATCAGAGCCTGCCCCAGTCACCCTCCCAAGCCTCCTGAGAAAGCCTAGGCTCATCACATGGCCTTACTGCAGCCCACCCTGAAGGCAGCCTGTCCTGTGCGGTAACAATGGGATAAGAGAACCAGCGACCCCTCTGATGACTCCATAGCTTTAAAACACTTTTTTAGACCTCTGGGACTTCACAACCACTTGGAACAGCTGAACTGAGGCATAGCAATCATGATGGTCGTTAACACAGCCACAACAGCTAACACGATGCATATGAAGTGTTCTCCATGAAGCACTTCAGATAAAATAACTCATTCATTCTCACAACATCTTGTGAGATAGGTTTCTATCATCTTCACTTTACTGAGGAGGAAACTGAGGCCTAGAGATCTTTCACTGATTTTCCCAAAGGCACACAGCTAGTCCGAGGCACTGTTGGAGGTTGAACCCAGATGAGCTGGCTTAAAGGCTCTGCTTGGAATCACGACACCAGAAAGTGAGGGCCTTGGAAGGGGAGGAAGGAAAGACTCGAGGCCACAATACAGGGTTTGGGGAGGACCACCCCAAAATTAGCAGGCACTATACCATCCCTATGAACACCCGTCCCAGCTAACATTCTCCAAGCACTCACGACATCCCAGGTTCTGTGTGGAGCTCTGGAGTATCAAGCCCAGGCACCAAGATTAAAAGGAAGCCTGTGCAATGACACCTGCTACGTGCAATGCAAGCCACCTCCCTGAGCCCAGTCCTTCCTCACTGGAGTCACAAAATGACCTTGTGTGTCCACTCTCTTTCCTTCTCTCTCCCTTCCTGCCCTTCCTTTCTTCCTTTTCCCTCTCTCCTTCCTTTCCTCTCTCCATTGATCTTTTGTAACTTGTAGTCCTTATAGTCCCTAGCCCAGCGCCATGAGAAAACGTCGGTTTCCACATCCATATATTGATAGCTCTGAACTAATCAGTGGTCCCTGGCCTGAGCTTCTGTCTGTCCGTTTCTGCCTGTTCCCTCCCCAGGCTCAGCTACTCTGGCCTCAGAGGAAACTCAGGCCTGCAGAGAAGTCAGGGCCACAATGAGGGGTTGGAAAACCCAAGAAGAAGTCAGATATGGGCTGGGAGCCACAGCCCTCCCGGTCTCCTTGGGACACCACACAGGGACCAGCCTACTCTAGCCTGGGGTCCAGGAACTGCAGAGACCGGGTGGGGAGGAGGGGATCTGTGCCAACCTTCACTTTCCCCTTATCTCCTGCCCTGCCCCGAGCAAGACCCTGAGACTATTCACATCCCACCTCTAAGGTTTCAGCTGTTCTAGGATTCAATTCTCTCCCTGCTCTATTTTTCTTCTTCTTTTGCAATCTCCAAGAAACCCGAGCTGCCAGATGGGTGGGGGAAATGATTGTTTTCTGTCTGACATCTGGATTTCATTAGCAGCCCTGGGCATGCTGACTCAGGAATGGCAGCTCCCCTGGGCTCAGACCTTCCCCAGACCCCTCACGGCGCCTGGTCCTTGCTGGACGCAGGAGGCACAGGTGCCAACATCCTTAAGACCTCCCTCAAAGGAGTAACTAGCCCCCCAAGAACATCTTGGGCGTGGTGGAGGCTGAGGACTTAGAGAATTTCTGCTCCCAGCTCAGCGCCCGCCTGATGGGTGGCTGCCAGCTGGGCGTGGCTGGGCATGACCACCATGAAGGGTGACAGATGGCTGCAGGAGAGGACGCTAGGTCCTGGACGGACTGCCCCCATCTGTACCCCAGTCTCCATTCCTACAGAGGCTCCGGTGGGCCATCGAGGCAAAGAGCCCTGTACTGATCTGCAGTAGCAGATACAATTTGGAGATGAGGAAAGGTGGCCCAGAGAGCAAGTGACTCATCCAAGGTTGCACAGCTGGTAAAAAGTAGAGCTGGAACTTGAACTCTGGCTTTGAGGTTATACGTTTGAAGCTGTTTCCTCTGACCTCAACAAGATGTCCCTTCACTAACATCAGGGTCCTTCCTGTTGGCCTAGGGACACTCAACCCCGTCTGAGTTTCAGAGGAAAGGTAGTATCTGGAGTTTTCACATCATATCATCCATCAGAGAGGCCTGCAGTGGCCATCCAACCTAAAGCAGCCTCAGACACTCTTCAGGGAGGACACCTGTGGGTCCCCTCCTCCATAGTGAAAGTGAAAGTATCTGTTGCTTAGTTGTGCCCGGCTCTTTGCAACCCCATGGACTGTAGCCTGCCAGGCTCTTCTGTCCGTGGAATTCTCCAGGCAAGAATACTGGAGAATACTGAAGAATATCCCTTCTCCAGGGGATATTCCTGACCCAGGGATTGAACCTGGGTCTCCTGCATTGCAGGCATATTCTTTACCATCTGAGCCACTATTTTATGACCTTATTGGCATAAAGATAAATATCACTCAGACTGGATTCATTATTATACACTTACTATTATTCATTTTTTCCTTCTGGTTTTAAGATAAATGAAAATTACTATATTTTTGTGAGCCCCTGAAAGAGCAGTGCCTTGGCATGCCTGCTGTTTCTCCCAGAGAAGCTGGCCTGGCAGTCTTGGTCAAAGCACTCATATTCTGCACAGCAGTTCTTGTCATCTCGTATCTCCTTCTTCTCTTATTGATTTGTGCTTATTGTCTGACTTCACCCAATACTACATGAACTCCAAGAGAGTGGGACTCTTTCCTAGTTTGTCCACTATGGCATCCTCAAATGCCTGCTACGTGCTTGGCACATGGTAGGTGTTCAATAAATGTCGCTAAATGAATAAAGGAAGAGAAACCTATCTTCTCAGGCAAGTGTATTTGAATCCCAGGTAGTGGCACCCCATTGGCGACTTCAGCGATCTAGCAGCACCTCCTTAACTGCTTACCCCTGTTCCCCCTATTCACCTGGTCACCAGGCGACATGAACGCTACCTTCTCATCATGTCTAAAATTTGTCCCCTCACCTCCAACTTTCCTTGCCCTTGCCTTGTATCCAGTCTTATCATCTCTCCCTGTGCCTGGACTGGTTTGGTCTGCAGTCTTGCCTCCTCCAGCCTGGCCTCCCAACTGCCACCAGCGTGATCTTTCAAAATGCCAATCTGAGTGTGTCACCTAAAACCCCTGGATGGCTTCTCCTGGCTCTCCAGATAAAGTCCAGACTGTGTAGCCTGGCACACAAATCCTCCACCACCTGCTGCAGCCATACCTCCCGCTCCTCCCCTCAGACACCCAGAGTGCTAGCTGTCGCCAAGGGCTCGTGGTTCCCGGAAAGCAAATTCCTACTATTAACACACTTTCCTGGAAGCCTTCCCCGCTCCGCACTCAGACTCCTCCTCTCTGAGGCCTCCCATGAAGCCCCAGGCAAAGCTGGTCCCTCACTGCAAATGTTATAGCCCTGACCACCCTGAACGGTCAACAGCATTTCTGTCGTCCACACTGGGCCACTGTGGGCAAAGGTCAAGCACTTGTCCAGCACAGGCCTGACATAGAGTAGGAGCTCAGGAAGCGCTGGGAGATTGTACTGAGGGCTGGGCTTGGCTCTGTCCTGGACAGATTGTGTGTCCTGAACACGGATGTGGCACTTAGTCAAGGCCCCACCATATACACACATACCATACAGGCAAATGTGGATGATGCAGAGCAGGTCCTGCCACATTCGTGTGCAGAAGCCAACGTGAGACACACGGGTGACCCTGTGGGCAGGCCCAACAGAGAGCACCCATGACTCCCCTACAGCCACCTGGAATTTCTGCGGTCACCACCGCTGGCACCCCAACCAGCCCTGGCCTCCTTGACTGCACTGGGGCAGCAAACACCCCGAGGCTGGACCAGTGGAGGAATCTGCCAGATACAATGACTTGGCCAGACCAGGCCTGATATGGTTTTTGTCCACATTGTCCTCGTCCCTCTTTATTTCTAGCAACCCATCTTTTTAAAAAACGCTGACTTTCTGAGAATGATGGTGGAGATCAAAACCTGGATGTTGACGCTGGTGGTAGGATCTAATTTAAAAAGCATGGGCTCTGGAATCAGGAAGGCCTGAGTTTCAATTCCAACTTTGCTGTTCATTAGCTGTGTGACCTTAGGCGAGCCACCCAACTTCTGTGGGCCTTGGTTTTATCATCTGGCAATTGACCTGCTGGAGTTTTTGAGATCATTAAAGGAACTGGTACATATTACACACTAAGCTCAGAGGTAAACTCAATGCTTAGAGAATACTATTATTGCTGTTCATATTATTATTATTATTACCCTTGAATAGAAACCTGGCACATGTATACAGATAGCTACAGGGACAGGTTTTTTAAAGAGGTCAATGATAAACATTCTTGAATCCTAGCTTTCTTAGGCCAGTGCAGATGCTGGCTGGAGAGAAATCCTGGCCAGGCACAGCCTCACCCCACAAAGAGGGGTTGCCTTTCACCAACACTGGAAATTTATCTCCAGCACTTTCTGCCGCTGCTTTTGGGGTTCCTCTTCATACAGTGCCCAATCCCCTTGTACTGCACCTGGTAGCTATGAGAAGCCTCACCAGTCTAAGGAGCTGAACTCTGGACACCTCACTGTACCCTTAAGGTTGGAAAATAATCAATTAACAGGTTACCATCCTCTGGTGCCTGTATCCCACTACCCAGGCTGTTGGCAGTGAATGCTTTAACCAGGTTTTCACTGCTACCTTTCTCTAAGCCTGGGGCTCCATGGCAGCTTCAGGACCCAGGGAGGGCTGGCCTAGGGTTCTGCATGTTCCACCCCTAGTCAGACCATTTGAGATTTTTTTTTTTTTTTTTTCATTTGAGATTTTAAAAGCATTTAAACCATTTAAAAGTCATTCCACAAGAAGGGAGGAGAGAAAGAAGTAGAAAAGTCATTCAAAGAAATGATGGCTGAAAACTTCTCGAATCTGATTTAAAACTTTAACCAACACATCCAAGTAGCTCAACAGACCCAAAGCAGTATAAAGATGAAGAGATTCACAAATGGAGACATCACAGTAAAACTGCTGAAAGCTAAAGAGAAAAATCTTGAAAGCAATGAGAGAAAAATGGCATGTCATTTACAATTGATTTCTAATAATAATAACTGACTCCTCATCAGAAACAATGGAGACCAGAGAGCAATGGGATAACATATTCAATGTGCTCAAATTAAAAAAATCTGTCAGCCAAGAATTTTATACCCAACAAAGCAATCTTTAAAAAAATGAATGTGAGATAAAGACATTTCCAGATAATTCCCCACTGCTAGCACACCAATCTTTCAAGAAATACTAAAGGAAGTTCTTCAGGCTAAAAGCAAGTGACCCCAAAGACCAATGAACATACACATTAAAAAGCAAGGAGCACTGATAAGGTAATTATGTAATTATAAAAGACAGTATAAGTGTGTACTTCTTTTCTTCTCTTAGCTAATTCAAAATATTTGTCTTATAACATATAGAAATATAGTACCTTTTCCAATAATAGCACAAAGAAGGTGGGTGGGAGAAAATGTGTCTTGAGCTAAGGAAATGACACCAAGTGGTAATTTGAATCAACAAGAACAAATGATGAGAATTCAAAATGTGAAATAAGAAGGCTAACATGAAAAAAGCAATAAATATATAATTGGTCTCATTTCTTCTCTCAGCTTCTCTAAAACACAGAAAGTTAAATAAAGTAATAATTCTAACAAGCATTGTTGAGTCTGTAATATACATAGGTATAACAATAATGCCACAAGAACAAGGAACAAAGAATAGAACCATAAGGGAGCAACATTTTTATTTTGGAGTTAAGTAACATTTCTCACTGGAGTTAAGTTAGTATAAATCTGAAGCATATTTTGATGCGTTAAGGGGTATAAGACCTGGAGCAACCACTAAGGAAATAACTTTAAAAAATGGTAAAAAAAATACTTAAAGAAATTAGAATGTTACATTAGAAAATTAACACTTAATGAAAAAGGAAGCAGTGAAGGAGGAACAAAGGAACAAAATGAACATGAGCAATTTCAAAAACAAAGTAAAATGGCAGATCTAAATCCAACTATATCAATAATAGCATATATAAAAAGAGCATTAACAATAGCATTATCAATAATGTAAATGGATTAAGCAACCCAAACAAAAAGCAAGGATTGTCAGGCTGGATAAAAAGTAAACCGAGATCTAACTATATGCTGTCTACAGGAGACACACTCTAGATTGAAAGATATGAACTGATAGAAACTAAAAGGATGGGAAAAGATATATCAGGTAAACAACAACCATAAGAAGGCAGGCTACACTAATATCAGGCTAAATAGACCTTAAAACAAAACATATTGCTAGATAAAGAGGGATGTTTTCTAATGACAAAAGGACTACTCCATCAGGAAAATACAGCAATTACAAACAAGCATGTGTGCGTCCTCAGTCACTTCAGTTGTGTCTGACTCTTTGCAACCCTATGGACTGGAGCCCACCAGGCTCCTCTATCCATGGGATTCTTCAAGCAAGAATACTGGAGTAGGTTGCATGCCCTCCTCCAGGGGATCTTTCTGACCCAGGGATCAAACCCGTGTCTCTTGCTCCTCCTGCATTGCCAAGCAGATTCTTTACCACCAGCACAACATGGAAAGCCCATCGTAAACACAGATGTACCTAATGGCAGAGCATCAAATACATCCATCAAAAAGCAACAGAACTGAAGAAAAATTGTCAATTCAATAATAATAGAGATTTCAATACCCCTATTTACAATAATTTACAATATAACTAGGTTGAATGTCGACAAGGAGTCAGAAGACATGAACAACACGATAAATCAACTAGACCTAATAGACATCTGCAGAATACTCCACCCATCTGTATACTTCTCAAGCGCACATAAACTATTCTCCAGGACAGACCAAATTTTAGGCCATGAAACAAACCACAATAAATTTAAAAGCACTGAAATAATATAAAATGTGTTTTCCAACCACAATTGGATAAAATTAGAAATCATTAAAAAAGGATACTTGAGAAACTCACAAATATGTGGATATTAAATAACATACTCCTAAATAACTGGTGGGTCCAAGAAGAAATCACAAAGGAAATTAGAAAATATGCTGTGATAAATGAAAATACAACATACTGAAACTTATGGGATGCAGCTCAGAAGAAAATTTATAGCTAAAAACACCTCCATTTGATTAAAAAAAATGTACAATCAGTATTCTAACCTTCAACTTCAAGAAACTAGAGAAAGAAGAGCAAACTAAACATAAAGCAAGTTGAAGAAAGGAAATTATAAAGATTAGAGTGAAGAATTGAAAGCAGGACTCAAAGATATTTGTGCATCCATGTTTAAAGCAGCATTATTCACAACAGCCAAAGGTAGAAACAATCCAGTTGTTCACTGATGAATAAATGAACAAATAAAATGTGGTAGACACTCAGACACACGGATACACACACACACACACAATGGAATATTATTTAGCCTTTAAAAGAGAAGGAAGTTTTTAATAAAAATATATCACAAGGCAAAAAAAAGGAAGGAAATTTTGACACATGCTATAATATGAATGACCCTCGAGGACATTATACTAAGTGAAATAAGCCAATCACAAAAGGATAAATACTGTATGATTCCATTGATATGCGGTACTTAGAGGAGTGAAATTCTTAGAGACAGAAAGTATAATAATAGTTTCCAGGGGTTGGGTGAGGGGAGGGAAGAGAATTATTGCTTAATGGGTACAGAGTTTCAATTATTCAAGATAAAAAGAGTTCTGGGGATGGTTGATGGGGATGGTTGCACAACAATGTGAATGTACTTGATGCCACTGAACTGTGTACACTGAAAAATGGTTAAAATAGTACACTTTATGTCATATGTATTTTACCACAATTTTTTAAAAGAGTAGCATTTGAAAGTAATGAAATGAGAGTAGGAAAAAAATAGAAGAAATCAACCAAACCAAAAGTTGGTACTTTGAAAAGCTCAACAGAGTTAAAAAACCTTCAGCTAGAATGACCAAGAAAAACAGAGAGAAGACTCAAATTATAAAAATCAGACATGATAGAGGGAAACATAAAATAAAAAGGATTATAAGAGAATATTACGAACAAACTTCATGCCAATAAATTAGATAATTTAGATGAAATGGAAAAATTCTAGAAATACAGAAACTATAGAAATTGATTCAAGAAGAAACAGAAAAGCTGAATAGACCTGTAACAAATAAAGAGATCCAATTGGTAATTTAAAAGAACCTACCCACAAAAGAAGACCCACACTTGGAAGGCTTCATAGGTGAATTCCACCAATCATTTAAAGAAGAATTAATATTAATTCTCCACAAACTCTTCCAGAAAGTAAAAGCAGATGGAACCCTTCCCGAATCATGGAGTTAATAAACACTATTACATGGACGAACCTTGAAAACAATATGCTAAGTAAAAGCATATGCCAGGGACAAAAGGCCACATATTATATGAATCTATTTATATGAAATGTCCAGAATAGGGAAATCTACAGACATAGAAGGTAGATTAGTGGTTGTTAGGAGATGGGGGACCAGAGGGTGATAGCTAAAGAGTATGAGGTTTCTTCTTAAGGTGACAAGAAAGTACTTTAATTGACTGTGGTGATGGCTGCACAACTCTGTGAATATACTAAAAATCATCGACTTGTCTATTATAAAGAGTTGAATTATATCTCATTAAAGCCGAAATAAGCATTCCACTTTTAAATATTGAAAGTGCCGAGCTCTTACACAATAGTTCATTTGGAACAAGGGTTTCCACCTGTTCCTTCATTCAGGCACATACTGAGCACCTGTTGCACTGTGTGGTACCTGGGCAGGCAGAGGGGTACAGAGATGAATTCAGTCCAGCACCTGGGGCTTGTGGTCAGCAGAGAGGTGGGGAGAATGCAATCCTATTCCAGCCTGCTAAAATCCTTATCCAGGCATGTGCACTCCACATATGTGACATAAGGGAGACAAAAACAATGCTAGCCAAGTTACTGAGCACTTACTGGGTGCCAGGCACTGTGCTAAGCACTTTTCATGCATTACTTCACTGAGTCCCCACAGCAACCCACGATGTGAGTGTTCTCGACAGCCTCATTTTACAAATGGTGACCCTTGTGAAGAGTAAAGGGCGGTCCTCGGGCCTGCAGGCATCCTAGACAGAATCAGGTTTGAGATGGGGCTAGAAAAGGACCTCTAGGGAGAAAGTGAGGCTCCACAGGCTATGGCTTCTCAGCTTGGAGCAGCACGGATGCTCAAGGAAGCAGAGAGCACCGAGGTCCCAAGAGCAGGGTTCAGCCTTCTCTGCAGCTGTCCTCTCCTGAGACTCTGTTTCTTCAGCTGTAAAATCGGGCTATTATTCCTACTTCGGCCACAGAGTTGAGAGCCCTGCACAAGATTCGTGAACACACTGTGTAACATATAGCACCATGCTAGGAAGCAAGAGACCCTGAGGAGAGGCACCCTCTATCCTGCACGTTGGCAAGACTCTGGCCCCATCTGGGAAAGAGCAGCGCATACACAAAACTCACACACACACCTCGTCGCTGTCCCTCTGCCTCTGCTTCATCATCCATTGCCTTTGGATACCGGTCACCCCTTACTCATCAACCTGTCAGCCCCACTCAAGCCCCTCTCCTAGAAGCTTTCCTGGGCTGCCCACCCAGTAGACACTCTCGGGGAGCTCTGAGGAGGTGCTCTCATGCACCCATAACAGAAGGTTCTCAGCACACTGGGCAGATGTGAGTGTTAAAGGAAATGCTTGGAGAGCACTTAGCACAGTGTCCATCTCCTCCTTAAACAGGGCGGAGTCCTGCTCCGCCCTGGAGGCAGGGTGACTGAGAGCTGACAGGCCCTGTGTGTAGGGTGGCGTGGGGGGCTCAGTCAGGGAAGGCACGGGAGGCTGCTCCCTGGGTGGGCCTAGGCACATCCTTGAGCACCAGCCAGATCCTCAGCCACCTGCTGGCTTCTCGTCCCATCCCTAGAACCCTGGGGGCTAGGGGCCTGACCCTCTGCCAGGGTGCCCTCATGCCAAGGGTCCCTTGCTCACTGCACACATCTGCCCAGGGGGTGCGGATCTGGAGGGCAGCCAGCAGTGGGTTCAGGTTGGGTGGGCCTCTCTTGGCCAGGGGCGGGGGGAGGCTGAGATCACCAGCTGAATCACCAGGAATCACAGTTCTGGCTTGGGTTTGAGGTTCTGCATTTCTAACAAGCTCTGGGGCGACAATGATGTGGCGATGGCTGACTGTACTTGAAGGAGCAGGGACCTAAAGCATGGCGTAGCCATTCCTGAGAAGAGTGGTGATTGGCACCTCGGCACCCCCACTGGTCTTGGAGGGACCCAGCCCTGCCTGGCCACACCCTCAGCTGCCAACATCTGGAGGGCAAGGCTACATGGATTTTCTGAGTTTCCAGGATTCCATTTCCATTACACGTATAAAATAAAAGTAGTACCACACCATAAAAACAGTGAAAAGTATGAAAAAATAATAGGAAAAAAAAAAATCGCTGATAATCTCATACTGTATGTAAGCCAACTGTTAACCTTTCTCCCCAGGATTCCAAAGCCACATCTGGCAGAGTTAGGGGTCGCCCAGTGAGTGGGGTCTGCTGCCGGAGCCCCACCTTGTTGCAAAGAAACACTGGGGGAGAGATGGGGGCTGCTCCTGACCCCTTTCCCACCCCAGGGAGCAATGCCCAGCCCTCCGTGCCCAAGGCCTTCGTGTGTGCGTGCTCAGCTGCTTCCGACTCTTTGTGACCCCACGGACTGTAGCCCGTGGGGTTTTGTCCATCTGTCCCATGGGATTCTCTGTCCATGGGATTTTCCTGGCAAGAATACTGGAGTGGGTTGCCATTTCCTCCTCCAGAGGATCTTCCTGACCGAGGGATCGAACCAGTGTCCCCTGTGTCTCCTGCAATGCGGGCAGATTCTATACCACTGAGCCACCTGGGAAGCCCCTGCCTGAGGCCTTCACCCAGACCTATCCTGGGGGCACCCCTCCCCCTCACAGGCTGCAGGCTGCAGAGCAGGCAGAGGTGGGGTCTGGGGGAGGGGGCGCACATCTGGGTTCCTGGCCCGGAGCCCACATTCCTTCCCTGTGAGTGGGAGGTGATGGGCTCTCAGGAGAGCCCTGAGGAAGCCGCTGGCCCCTCCTGCCCAATGGTAACAGGACCCACCTTGGCAGGAAGACTGGGGTGGGGTGAGGGGAGACTGGAAGGCCCAGAATCTCACTCTGGGGTGCCTCTCCCAGACTGCTGACCAGCCAGTGCAGGCCCAAGCTGGGGCTCTGTCCCATCCACACCAGCTAGCCTGCCCCAGGAAAACCAGAGGGGACAAAGAAGTGGTGGCCAGCGATCACGGGGCGAGGTGCTGGAGGAAGGGACCCCGGCGAGCTGTTTTGCCTCCTCTACCCACGGAGGCTGGTCCACAGGCCAGCCAGGGCCCCGAGCCCCCACCGGGGCCGGGCTGCCTTACCTGGGGGCAGTCCTTGATGTAGTGTCCTTTGTTGAAGCACAGGTGGCACAGGTAGTTGGGTGGGGGCCGCTTGCTGGGCTTGCGGGTCTCGGAGGTGAGGGTCAGGTCGGAGAAATGCTCGGTGAGGGAGCTGAGGCCGTCGGCGATGTTATTGAGGGAGCCGTAGGGTGAGGCACTCTTGTACACGCTGCTGCTCAATGCCTGAAGGGGACAGAGGCCGTGAGCCCTCTGGAGGCCTGGCCACTGGTGCAGCCACAGCCTTGTGGACACTTCCACAGGCTCGTACACACACACACACACACACACAAATTCATACCGATTCTTTTTTTTTTTTGTCTTCCCTGATCTTTTCTTTTTAATTTATTTTTTATTGAAGAATAATTGCTTTACAAAATTTTGTTGCTTTTTGTCAAACCTCAACATGACTCAGCCATAGGTATACATGTATCTCCTCCCTTTTGAAGCTCCCTCCCATCTCCCTCCCCACCCCACCCCTGGAGGTTGATGCAGAGCCCCTGTTTGAGTTTCCTTAGCCATACGGGCAGTTCCCGTTGGCTATCTATTTTATATACGGTAATGTAAGTTTCCATGTTACTCTTTCCATACATCTCACCCTCTCCTCCCCTGTCCCCACATCCATAAGTCTATTCTCTATGTCTGTTTCTCCAGTGCTGCCCTGTAAATAAATTCTTCAGTATCATTTTTCTAGATTCCATATATATGTGTTAGAATATGATATTTATCTTTCTCTTTCTGACTTACTTCACTCTGTATAATAGGTTCTAGGTTCATCCACCTCATTAGAACCGACTCAAATGTGTTCCTTTTTATGGCTGATAATATTCCATTGCATACATGTACCACAATTTTTTATTCATTCATCTGTCGATGGACATCTAGGTTGCTTCCATGTTCTAGCTATTGCAAATAGTGCTGCAATGAACAATGGGATAACATTTGTCTTTTTCGATTTTCGTTTCCTCAGGGTATATGCCGAGGAGTGGGATTGCCGGGTCATGTGATGGTTTTATTCCTAGTTTCATACCAACTCTTTAGTCACCTGCAGGCTCTGGCTTCCTGGAGCCCGTGTTCAAATCCCAGCTTGAGTTGTGCATCCATGGATAAGCCAGTGAACCACTCAGGACCCCAGTGACCCCATCCAGTAAACAGGATTAATGACAGCTACCTCCAAGGGTTTCTAGGAGGCTAACATAACCCTTTATTTCTTGCCTGGCACTGGGGAAGTACTCAGTATATGATGATGGTGATGATGGTAATCATTAGTTCTTTACACGCTGCCGGGGGTAAGACAAGCAGCAGAAAGCCACCTGCTAGAGCCAGAACTCTGCCATGTGCTGGTGGGCTGACCAGCTCACAGCCTTGTTTCCACTGTACCGAAAAGGAGACTGAAGTTCGGCACTTTGCCTGGCCTCCTGCAGCCCGACGCCCGTGCACCGTGTGTCCGGGGAGCCCTCAGCCCAGCCTGGGCCAGCTCTCTGGAAGCCCGGGGAGGAAACGGCCCACCTCTCTCACCTCTCCCACCTCCAGTTGACAGGAACCAGATGTCTTGCCTGGCTTCAAAGCAGACACGGCCCAGGCCCCCTCCTGGTGTATACAGCCTCTATTTATAGGAGTCACGGGCTCTGGGCGGCCAGGCACACTGGAATTCAGCAAAGGTGGGGCCTGCAGTGAGGCTGGCAGGGAATGGCCATGAGACCCTTCTCCTGGGGCCAGGCCAAGGCTAGAAAGAGGTAGCTTCCCCAGGGGCTGATGACAAACCTGGGCACAGGGCTCATGCTTACTAGGCTCCAGTTCTTGGGCATACCAGTGGGGACAGTTCTTTTTCTGTGTCCCTTCAGTGTTGGAAGGGAGGGGAGTAAGCTGAGAGCTGGTCCCAGGGAATCAAGACACCCCTCCTCCAACCAGGACAGAGCCCATACCTTACACATGTATGCCTCTGGAGGTCCATCACTCCTCCCTGGAGGACATAGCCCTTACTCTTCTTGGCTCCCTGGACACCCTGCTCTGTGACCCTGGCCCAGCCCTTTCCCTCTCTGGGCCTCTTTTCTCTCTCATGTAGGCTTGGACCAAAGCCTGGGATCTGGAAGGAAAGACAGACACGACAACCAGGGCAGCTCAGGCCCAACACACAGTCAGTCCTCAGGGACTGTGCATTGAACCTAAAGGCTCCTGATGACATCTTGGGCTTCCCTGGTGGCTCAGCTGGTAAAGGATCTGCCTGCAATGCAGGACACCTGGGTTCGATCCCTGCATTGGGAAGAGCCCCTGGAGAAGGGAAAGGCTACCCACTCCAGCATTCTGGCCTGGAGAATTCCATGGACTGTATAATCCATGGGGTCACAAATCTCTGCTCTACCACTGCAAGGGCCACTGTGGAAGATCCCACACGAACCTGCATCCAGTCTGAGGACAACTTTCCAGCTCCCAGGTGGCCCCAGATGGTCCATCCTGAAAGGGAGAGGGTCCCCCATCCTTGGGGTAGTGGCATGCGAGCCAAGACAGGACAACCTTAAGGGATGTGGGGAGAGTCCCAACGAAAGCGGGATTAGATGATACTAGTAACATGAACTTTAATGTCCCTGGCGCTGGAAGCTTTACATGTATTAAGATAACTAATGCTCACCACAACTCTGAGTCACTGTCCCCATTTTACAGATTAGATCAGTGTGTCCACACTTGTATTGAATGACCTGGGAAACTTTTAACAAATACAGTTTTCCTGGGTCCCACCTGAGACCTACCAAAGCAGCCACCAGGGACTGAGGGCCCAGAATCTGCTTTGCTTCACTGTGGTAGAATATACGTTACCTAAAAACCTATCCTTTTAACGATGTTTAAGCGTGCAGCTCAGCAGCATGAAGCACATTCACATTATTTACAGTGCATACATCACTACCATTCATCTCCAGAAATTTTTCATCATTCCAAATTGAAACTCTGTCCCCACTAAACACTAACTCCCCACACCCCGTTCACCCCTAAGCCCAAGTCAGCATTTTCAATCTCCCTTGGAAGGTACAACCTTCCCATCCCTACCTGGCCTTGGGAGCACCTGGACTTTCCAGCCATTAAGGTTTCTCCTTAGCTTGTCTCTAGGCCTCTCCTCATCCAAACTGGTCTGGGGGAGGGCAGTGTTGCCCCAGTCTCCCAGAGAAAAGTTCATCCAAACAAGAAACTTGAAGTTCCAAATGGTGTGACTCATTCTCATGACTGGGAAATGCAATTTCACAAATAACAACCCTCTTATTTTTTTTTCTTTCTTTCCTTTTTTCTTTTTCTTTTTTTTTCTGGATAAGATTTAAGCAAGTCCACAGGAATCAGGGCTGTTTTGGCAGCAAATTGTCAAGAGGAAGGGGAAGTTTGGTGGGTGCCAGAAACTGCACTAATTATACCCTGAAAAACCTCTCCCCCATCTTGTGGCCACACACCCCTGCCCACGGGCAGCCCCGCGGGTATCCCTGGGCAGCCAGAGGCCTCTGAGCAGGCTGTCTACCCCCCCCCCCCGACCCCCGGCAGCCTGACACCCCTCCCACCGCCTCAAGAAGGTCACGGCTTTGTCCCTCAGGAGGGTCACACAGGCAGCTGTGGGTCAGAGGAGCGGGGCCAGGGCTCCCCTCCCCGCCGCCTCTTCCCACCCAGCGTACACTGGCCTAGCCCTCACAGCTCCTCCAACTGCCTTCCCCAGCCCCAGTTCAAGACCACACCAGGAAAAGACTAAAGGAAGGAGCAGTCAGCCGACCCATCCTCACTCTGAAGTTACGATAGAGAAAGTGAGGCCAGGGGCACAGACCAGGGCGCGCAGCCAGGCCTAAGGGCCAGGAGTTCTGCTTGCCGGCTGGCTGGATGGGCGGGTGGGGCGGCAAGCTGTTTCCTCTCTGAAGCCCTGAGGAGCTTGGCCCATGGAGGTAAAAGGCGAGCCGGTCTCTCAGCCATTTCCACGGCCTGTGGAAGGCCAGGACACACAGAACTCCCTCCCCTCTGCCCATGGAGCTGGGCCCCAGGATTTTGGATTCCCCACATCTAACAGGGAGCAGGGAAGGAGGGCAAACTTCATGATCTCTGCAGGCCTGCTTTATTAAAGTCCAGACACTCAGGTACTGAAAGATGCCCCCAGAGCATGGTACACAAGAGGGCACTTCATTCACAAGGGCTCAACGTCTCCCAAGTCCTGCCGCCGGTGGCTGGAGGGCAAGGCTGGGCAGGGCTTCCCTTCATCAGTCAGTCCCTAATTCTACAACAGCAAGGCTGCTCCCCTCGGTGTCTCACTGGCCACTGTTTTTCTCCCTCCAGGCCTGCACTTTCTATCCACTCCTGGGATGCCCACCCTGGATCCAAACCCTCTAGGATCTGGTTCTTGACCTGGTTCTGACTCCAGTGATGTAGCCATGAAACCAACCCTTCTTCTTGCTCAGGCCTGGGTGGCAAGGGACAGTGTGAAAAGCACAGATCCAGGTGGTCCTGAGGTCCCACTGGCCACAGAGGCCCCAGCCCCTTCCAGAGGTCTTCCAGACCTCCTGGCCATAGCCCTGTGCTGCGGGCTGGGATGGGGACTCCCCTGCCCTGGCCTGAAGGAGCTCTGAAGTCTGTCTCTCATCTCTTTATACAGAGATAACTCTTCATCTCTTCATAGGGCTGAACATTCCCAAAGGCAAAGATTCTGCCATCCTCCACTGCCCCAGAGACCAGACTCCAGTGCTCCTGAAGCCCGTGATAGTCCTGCATATAGGCAATCACAGGCAGGAAGGGGGCTCCATTTGACAGATGGGGGTATGGATGCCCTAATACCTTGAATGATTTAGCTCAGGGTCTCTGAGTTCCCACAGACTAAGTCAGAGGGTGCTCTCACCCCAGATTTTGTTGCTCTGGCTGGGGGGTGAGGGCAGCCCCACTAGCGTATGGCTCTGGGTCATCTAGGCCCAAAAGAACAGCCTTGGGGAGGAGACCACCCCTCCTTCCTCCCTGGGTCAGTGACCCCAGCAGCGAGCAGGAAGCGTGGGATCCTTATGCCACATGCAGGGAACAAAGCAGCAGATTCCTGTCCATGGCTGGAACTTCTCCAAGGTTCTGGCTCGACAGTTGGGGAAAGTTAGATGGGAAGAACTATAGTTTATTCTGAGCCTACTTGTGTCACATACTCAACTGGATCCTTTCCCTTTCTTAGACTCATACCTGCCAAGAACACTGTTAGATGGGCCTTGCCGGGCCGGTTTTATAGAACTGGAAACTGAGGCTCAGAGAGGCTGAGTAACTTGCCCAAGGAAACACAACCAGTACGTGTCTGAGAGGAGATTCACAGCCCGATCTGCTGGCCTGTTATGGTTCAGCTCCCAAACAGCCTCCAAGGCTTGTCTTCCCCTACAGGAAGGGGAGCCACCTGGCAAGGACCATCCTCCATGGCACAGAGGCCCTGTGACTCCACCCTGCCAAGCCCCTCAGGCCTGATGAGACAGGGTACCAGTTTCTCTGGGTTGTGTGAGGGGCTCGGGCCCCGGGAATGGCGGTTCTGCTGAGGGTACACAAGGAGAGATTTTCAAGGACAAGTCAACCTGACAAACTGTGCTTCCTTTTGGCCACCATCCCCAGGATGGAAAGAGGGCACAGTGGGAGAGGCAGGCAGGAATCAAGGCAGGTGGGCAGGAGCTTCTGAGGGCAGCCAAGAAGAAGAGATGGGTACAAGAAGAAAAGAAGGGACAGCAGGCAGAGGTGGGCGCAGCACCGCAGGAAAGGTCTGTGCAGAGCAAATGTGGAGTCTGCTGCCCCTGGGGCCTGAGAAGGCCTTAGAGGAGGAATCCTCTTGTCCTAGTTCCCAGCTCTGTGGGGGTTCTTCCATTCTTCCATCAGCTGAACAACCGCTTCCTTATCCCCCAAAGCCATCCCTGTCCACACTGCTATACACACACAGACATGCACGCACACACATGCACCCCCACATGCTTCTCTTTGGGACAAGAAACCATTCATCGCACAAATGACTCCACCCCTTCTCCAAGGATATCTGCACTTCTTCACCCCTAGGGTCTATCTGGGGCTCCAGCCCCTGGGGTCAGACACATACACATGCTCACAAACTCACACACATTCTATAGAAAAAGCAGGGGTGGAAGTGGGCTGGGCTCAGGGATGGGAGACAACCATGGCCAAGGATGGAGCGGGCCAATGGGAAAATGAAGCCAGACCAAGGGTTTCCCCAGCTATGGTTAGACTCCAGTTCTGCTCCTGTTTCCTAGGTCCAAAGATGACCTGTGGGCCAAGAATGCAGCAGTGTTGACCATGACAGACGCAGCAACCCTCCACTCAGGACCCCTAAAGGCACCATTGCCTCCTGGAAGATTCAGATTTCAATAAGCAGGCTGTGTTCTTCTTGGTAAGGGGAGTTGGGGAAGAGAAATGGGAAAAGAAAGGACCAAGGGATGGAGGAGCACAGTGACAGCAAGATGGAGTGGAATAGACCCAGAGGAGACTCCCCCTCCCCACTTAGTCTCTCCTGCTCCCCACTCACCTGGCAGGGATTCACATTTCATAGCCACGTGCCTGCTGCCCAGTTCCCCAGCTCGAGCACAGGCGCTAGGGAGTGGGCTGCCTCTCGCATCTAGACCAAATACATTGAATGAAAGCAGAAAGCATGGATCTGAGAATCCGAGGACTAGACGGTCTCTAATATTTAGACAGTCTGGGGCACCACCAAGGCTTGTAGCCTCTACAGCAAAGGGCTTGGATTTGAGGTCGACTGTCCACACGATCCCCCTGAAATCATGTGCAAATGCGAGTTCTGCGTGTGTGTGGACAGGCGTGCTGTGTGCATTGCACTGAGGACAGGAACTTGAGCTGCTTTCAGATTCTCAAAGAGGCCCACAGCCAAAGAAGGTCAAGAACCCTTCGCACACCTAAACTTCTGCTGGGACACCTCTAGGCATAGGGTTTCATGACTCCCACGTCAGCTCTTTAAAATTTATCAAGCAATTCATAAACACTTCTTCCGTGACATAAAACAAAAGGCTAAGAGGCTGCGGAAAGTGTTCCCTAGTCACAAGTCTGGGGAAGGAAGAGGAGGAGAGAGTCCAAGTCATCCATCCACCCATCCACCTAGCGAATGTCCACTGAGCACCTAGTCTGTCCCAGACAGTGACCAAGCATCAGATGCTGGGATTGCCAAGTGAAATATGACAGGATTCCTATTCTCAGAGTGCTGACATATAGGGTAATATTTCACAGCAATGCCGACTGTTCAGACATGCTTTACCAGAAGCATGTACCATTTCTCTGTCACGGGACATGGAAGGAGGGAGGTGTGTTCCCTGTGGCAGCCAGGTAAAGCCTTCAGAGAAGAGACATCCACTGGGGCCATCAAGAAGTAAGTTGGAATCTGTCAGTCACACAAGCACAGTCCGCAGCAGTAGAAGCAACAGCAAGTGCAAAAGCTTAGAGTGAAAGCTTGGTGCTTAGTGTTTTCAGAAACCTCAAGTGAATCTATATAGCCAAAGGAGGGCAGAATAAAGATTATACATCACAGCCACCACCACCCACACACACACCCACACACATACACACAAGAGGCCAAGCACCCTGAGACACACCCTGAAGCCCTGATCCTCAACTGATTCCCTGACTTTATCTTCCTCCTCTTGAAGAGCCTTAGTTTCCCCATCTGCATAATGGGGACACCGCACCCAGTGGGTGCTATGAGACAGGAGTGCTAGGAAGTGCTCGGTGTCCATCTCCTCTGCCTCCCCCAAGCCAGGCCACCCTTGGACTCATGCCCCACAGAGCCCCAGGCTGGAGCAAGGACATGACAGAAAACCCAGGACCCATGAGCAATGCCTACCACTCCTCAGAAGGTTTGGGATCGGGGACAAATCAAGAGAGGCACTGAAGCCTGGGAGAGCACCCTGGTTAATGCATGCCCCATACTGGCACCCAGGGCATGATCCAAGTGAATGCCACCCGCATCAGCAGGGTGAGCCAATGGGACGGCTATAGTCGGGATGGAGAAGACTTCTAGGTCAAGTTCTGCCACTGGCTTGCTGAGTTACCAGCCAGGCCCCTGTTTTCTCTTCTGTAAAATGGGGGCCATGAAGAAAAGATGCCTAGAATAAAGCACCACCACCCAGAGTAAGGGACGTTTCTCCGCAGGGTCTTTCTCTTAGTGCTGACAGTGCCTGACTTTCTGCCACTGCGAATTCCCTATTACTAATGCTGCCTGCTTTCCTCCTTTCCACCTGACTCAGAAGGTCCATGAGGTGTGGTCTCCCTCCAAGTCTAGGCCAGCCCAGTCAACTGAATTTGACGGAGGGAGGGTCAGGCCACCTCGGCCAACAGGCCCTCGAACAACGGTCTCCCTTGCCTGAGTCAGAGCTCAGCTTTCCAGGGCTGGCCAGAGGGAGCCGGGCATCTTCCCAAGCTCCCAGCTGGGCTGGAACGGCTGTTCCTCCCAGGCCTTGGGGCTGCCCCCCACCACTTCACACAGACCACAAAGGCTGCTGGGAACAAACCTCAGCTCCTGAAGCCCACTCAACCCCAGTGAGGCAAACTCCCACCCTCTGCAGACAGGTGGCTTTGTTCTACACATCCATGCCAGTCAGGCAGCCCCTCGGCTCAGTCGCACCAACGGAGAGCAAAAGTGATAGATCCAAGCCTTCAGAAGACTGTCAATACCTAGGACCTTTTAAATCAGGAACCCCCTTGAAGGGTTCTAACAGCCTCATGTGTGTAGGAGCCTGAAGCCCTGTCTGGTAAGCCTCATGAGACCCTTACTGCTGTTCTCAAATCTCCAGTGAGACCAGAAAAGGCAAAGAGGAGGGTGTCCTCGGTGCTGTGAAGATAGCACTAGGACCCAGGAGGGCATCTGGGTTAACAGCTGCAGGAAGAGCCTCCTACGGGTTGAAAATATCCAACAAGGAAGAGGTCTGCTTTGATGGAGCATGCCCTGAACTTGGAGGTATTCAGAAGAACACTGGCAGGTGTTCTATGCCAAAAATGTACTCCAGTCAAATAGTTATAGAGAATGTCGGGCTGAAGAAAGATTAGCAGGTTCTGCCCTGCAGGACTTCTCAGAGCCTTTACTGTGTTAGTGGGCAGTGTGTGTCTCCAAGGGAAGGATACTAAAGCTGTTTCCCAAATGGATTTGACTCCAAAGCCCTTCCCCCCAACCTCCACAAAGCATCACTTGACAGTAGAGCCACATCTTCAAGCCACATCTGGCCCTGGAGGAAGAGGAAAAGAAAACAGCTGCCCTAAACATCTGACCTGGAATGGGACAGCTCCGTCTCCCTAAGGGGGTGCTGGACCTACCCAGGAGGGGCTCTTGGCATCACTCGGAGGTGCTTGAGCACTAATGCTCAACATGAGGGTACTCTACTTTTCTGGAGGTGGAGTCCCATAGCCTCCGCACTGCTGTGAATTTAAATTCCAAACAAAACCTGGCAGGGAAGACCCCCACCCTCATGCCACCAACCCCAACTGCCTCTAAGACCTGCCTTCCTCGGGTACCCGGAGAAAGAGAAGAAGGGCATAGATGAGGACCTCACAAATTTCCCTCCAAAGACATATATTAATAGTTGTTTCCACAGATCAGGGGTTGAAACAGGGGTTCGTTCACAGGGTCTAGTTTCTATACCCAGAGGCCTTTTTAAAAACTGCACCAAGTCCCCGTGTGTGCTTTGGCCTGGCAGGCTTACCACACACTAAGAAGCCGAGAAAACCCCCACAAGCAACCAGTCACCCCCAGTGCCAGTTTCTGCACTTGCCCATGAACTCCACCATCTCCCTCTCTGCTCCCAGGGCCAGTGTTCCACTCAGAACCCTTGGCTTATCTTCAGCTTCCAGAGCTGAGGTTCTAGGGGCACAATGGGCTTCTGTGCCCCCATGTCCTCAGCCCCCACCCCCACCCAAACCCCAGCTGCATTCATGGTGCTCTGCTATTGTGGTGGGAGCAGCCTGGGGGTGGTGCAGAAGGGGGTGGGCTCTTGGCACGGGGACCGGCGCAGACAGGCCATGGTCAGTGGTCAGCATGCAAGTCACATCCACAGACACTGCCACTGGGCCTGCCAGGCTCTGCACGGAATGGCGATGCTCCTGGGGCCCTGGGGCCCTTCGCAGAGTCCCTGCAGGCCCACACACAACTTGCTTCCTGTCGGACAAGCCCCTCGGTGGCATTCAGGTGGGGGGTATTTTTCCTTGCCTTCTCAACCAGTTGCTATTTTGGAGCCATATTAGGTCACCAGCTAAGCCCTAGATGCAGGAAAGGCCTGTCCCTAGGAGCACAGCTGGGGCTTCAAGAGGGTTTAGTAGGCGAAACGGGTGAGGGGGAGGTGGTGAGAGCGGGTGAGTCTGAAGCGAAGAGAGTCTTCCGGAAGTCAGCAGGCACGGCCTTCCAGCCCCTGCATGGAAGTCACTGGCCCATGAGCATAGGAGAAGCCCCTCCTTACTCTCCCAACTCAGCCTGTCTGTAGGCACATCCTCTCTTGTACAGCTCTCAAATCCTACACACATCACCCTGGGGGAGAGCAGAGACTACATGTTACAGATAGGTAAACTGAGGCCCAGATAGAAATGAGGGTTCTTCCAAAGTCATGAGAGAGTTTTTTCCACCATTGCTCTAGATAACCTTTACCAGCTCCTTCTACACTGGCCCTAGCAAAGGAATGTGCCCCTTCAGTGGGTTCACCGAGGTAAGCAGCTAGCTGAGGCTGCTTAGGGACCCCCACTTGATCTGTGAACCATGGTCTCCCTTCTACTTTGGGCTCCTACAGGATCCCCATGAAATCACCCACCATTCACACAGTATCATCTTATCTGTCTTCTAATCGGGGGCCGCCATGGGACTCTGGTGGAATTCCCAGGGGGCCAGGCAGAGCTCAAAAATGTTCTGTAAGAGAACAAACAACTGACAAGACCCAGGCACTGTCCTCCAAAGTCCCTGGTCTCAGAAGCCAGTTCCCCGAAGAGGAGGCAAAGTCCCTTGTAAGAAAGAAAGATTTCCAGCCAAGAACAATTCCTCACGTGGAAAGAGTGCTTTACAGTTTACAAAGAGTTCTGGAATACGAATGCTGTCGCCTGGCACCAAAGGGTGCTTTCCAGATTCATCTCCCCCAGCTATGCCTGACAGTCCAATACAGATCAACCATCCCTTCTTTCTGCTGGCCTGCCGTTGGCCCATCTCTAGGCCTCTGGCCAGCAATTCATATAGCCGTGTCTTCCCTAGTCAATAATGGCAGAGGCAAACACATTATGGGGTCACAAAGGGTGACCCTCTGTCTTTCCCACCTCATCACCAGCACACTGGTGTATACACAGGTCTCCCGCAAACTGGTAAGGGACTCTGACTCTCCTGAAACTAACTGGTATGCCCTGGTCTAGAAGGCAAGTGCCCCTCCCGTGGGTCCTCTTCCCGGGCCCCTCCCTCTGCACTTTTGCAGAGAGAGCTGCCAGAGGCAGAGTGAGGGAAGGCCACAGAGGGTGTCTGCGGTTCTCACATGAGGCAGGAGTAAGTGGGAGTGGGGCCCAGGAGGAGTCCAGCTGAAGGGAGAGAGGATGGTATCCAGGAAGGCTCTGAAGGGCTCTCCAAGGGGCTGGGAGATCCTGGCAATCTGGGTATTTATCTAGCTGGGGAAAGATGCAATCTGGGTATTTATCTAGCTGCCCGTCTGACTTTGTAACTGAATCCATCCAACAGGCAGACTTTGCAACGGCAGCCGGCCCAGGTTTCTGGAGAAGGCACTGGGCAGCTGGAACCTCTCCCCCTATCGAGCCCCCTCCCAGGAGCTCAAGAGATTTCCCTTTCATTTCCTTCCAGGCTGGAAGGGCGGGGGACAGAACAGTCTGTGGGGTCAAGCCCTCAAAAACCACTTCCTATGTGGCTGGGGGAGGGCGAGCGGCTGAAGAGTGTTATCTGGGGGTCCCTGCGTGAGAAGAGCAGAAAAATTCTGCGGGTGAGTCACTGCTCTCCAGAGTGCCCGTCGGGTCGGGAACCACCGAAGTCGGAGGAGAAAAGATTTCAGGGCCCTCCGGAGGAACTCGGAGCAAATCCACACTCTCTGTCCCAGCGAGCGGTGGCCAAGAGGGGGATGGGATTGGGCGTGGGAAGGACACTTGGAAGGGGCTCCCCGCACAAGCCGCGCCCCGGCTGTCTGGAGACAATCCGGAACCCACCCACCCGGTCGGGCCCCTCAGGCTCCTTGGAGCAGGGCGCCCCAGGCTGGGAGAGAGGGAAGGAGGGCTCCACCCTCCCCAGAGCTACTCCGGGCCGGGCTCAGCGGGGAGGTGACGCGCTCCCGGCGCCCCGGGGACTTCAGGAGGCGAGTTTGGCAGAGCTGAGCGAAGTCAAGCCAAGCAGGGCCGGGCAATACGGAGCCCGGCCGGGCCAAGCCAGGAAGAGCTGGGCAGATAGGAAAAGGCCCTGCGCGGTCGCCGGAGGGCGGGGGCGCGCGGGGGCACCCACCTCTCCGCGCTGCAGCTGGAAGAAGCTGTTGAGATAGCTGGAGTGCAGGGGCGAGCCCAGCTGCTCTGGGCGGCCCTTGCCGAAGGCCAGCTCTGGGGGCGCGGCGCCGGCGGGCGGCTCTGGCCGGAAGGCATCGAAGGCGCTCGCCTGGTGCGTGTCCTGCAGCGACAGGTAGACCCAGTTGAGCAGCTGGGTCGGCTGGTACACCGAGGCGGCGCTCGTGTCGATGGCCGACAGCAGGCTCATTTTGCGGCGGCGGTGCCGGCTCCCCGCCCCCCACCCCGGCCGCCCGCTCGCGCCCCCCCCTCCAGCGGAGGGGCGGGCACCGGGGAGCCTGCGCCCACTGCCGCCGCCTGAGCCCGGACGGCGATCGCCTGCACCCCGCGCTCAGCCCGCAGCCGCCGCCGCCGCCTCCCCCCAACTGCAGCCGCTTCGCGCGCGGGCGGAGGAAGGAGGCAGCGAAAGTTGGGCAGGAAACTTTTGGGCCCGCCCCCTCCGAGCCGCCCGCCCCGCCCCGCCCCGCGATCCGCTATCTGCCTCTGTGCTGACCCCTTCAGCGGCCGCTGCTGGGGTGGGGTTCTATGAGGCCCCGCCCCTTGTGGCACTATCCTCGCCTTCCATTGGCTGTCTCATTGAATATAGAGTAGCGGGGGCGGGGTGAGAGGGGGGAAGGGGAGCTCATCTACATAGGTAGCACGGTGCGGGCCCGCCCATGGGCGGTCCTCTTGCAGTCCCCGCCCTCTGTGTGCGGCCGGCCCACCTCTCCAGCTCTGCAGGAGCTCTCTGCTCCCCGGGCCTGATCTGTCCAGGCTCTCTCTGCTTTCGGCTCACTGCTGTCTCTCTTTCCAACTCCTTTACAGTTACTTCATTTTCACTTGTTTTCCCCCCCTATTTTCCTAGCTTCCACATACTCTCCTTTCTCTCAGACTAACATCTCCTGTGTCCATCGTCTCTGTCGTCTTTCTCGGCGGATCTGTTTCAGTCTCTAGTCTTTCCTACATTCGTCTAGTCGGATGTGTCTCTGCCTCTCCCCTTCCCGTCTCAGACCCAGACACACGCGCGCGCACATACTCACACACACTCACACACACATCTCCCTCCCTCCTCTCGCTATCACCAAAGGACCCTCCCCCTCCCACTTAATTCCTTCCATCTGCAGAATCGTTTTTCGGGTCGGCTTAGCCAAGGGGGGCCTGGGTTCCTGCCCCAGGAAGGACTCCCCGCCCCCTTTCCTAGCCTTCCTCCCTCCCCCTCTCTCTTCTCCTATTTCTGCTCCGCGGCCACTTCACTTCTGGCACTTTTCCTTCGCCCGGACCCCGGGTCCCAGCCCACCCCAATGCCTCTGCGGGTCGCCAGGACTCTAGATGAGTTTGGGGAACTGAGGAAGACGTCTGTCACTCTGCTCCCCAGGGCAGCGCAGCTAGTTGAAGTATGCCGCAGGGTCGGTGGGGGGGGGGCCTCCACAACCATCCTTCGCCCCGCCCCGCCCGATACACTCCGAAGCCCCGAGGCCTTCACCTTCTCAGACTTAGGTAATCTTCGGGCGCCTGCGCTGCGCCAGCGCCAGGGACCTAGCGACAAGGCGCCTAGAGGGGGACGCGAGTCACCTCTCCAACCTCCAATGGTTCTGGAGCCATTCAGCCTGGCATTCAAGTGCCAGCTTGGCCTCCTTCCAGATGAGTGGCCTTGCCGTTGCGCCTAACCTCTGCTGATGAACCTTTCTCTTCTGTAAGATGGGGAGGGTCACTGTCCCACCTCTAGGGATATCTGTGAGCTTACCAGTTTGAGCTTGAAAATCAGAAGATATTTCTTGAAGGTCACCCCCCTGCTATCCCCTCGAAGAGGTTTTCTCCCACCAGCTGCGTGGGCACACATCTGTGGATGCTGGGAAGTAAAAGGACTTCAGTGGTGATCAAATGCCACCCTTTCCAACCATGTCACCAACCAAGAACCCCTTGGATTTTTTTTTTTTTTTTTGTCTCATTTGATTATGTTTTCAAAGATTTTGTCTATCAAACAGTTTGGGATTATTAAAACAAATGATAGCACACATACCAATCTTAATATTTTTCATCATCAGAGACACATATATATAGTACCCTTTATATTTTAAACCTATTAGCTGAAAGAGAAAGTACACATTTGTTGGGAATAAATGTTACAACAGTTTACTTTTGGAAACATTTGGGATCATCTCTGGAACTCTGATACTATCTTTAAGGTTCCAAGGGGAGGGGCTGGATAGGATTTGGAACTACTGACCTAAACTTTCCCTAAGTTTTACAGAGAAAACTGCTAGTCGGAGAGGAGACATCTTCCAATTGCACACCTTCCAATTCCAAAAGCAGGAAGTTGGGGAGCCTAAAGGAGACCCCAAGTTTCATAGCACTACCCCAGAACTCTGTCTCTACCCGTCACTCTTCTGGGCAAGGATAGTCCTGTTATCTTGAAGTGCATATTTTTTCCTTAGTATGGGTTGCAAATTCAAATTGCTTTAGAGACCAGGCAGGTACCAGGCAATAAACAGGTAATGATGGGGCATGTGGAGAACCACAGTGCTAGCCACACAAAACCCTACTGCTGCGGTTCTCAGCCTCAGAGAGCCTATGCATCTCAGGCACCTGGTCTGGGATCCCCTGTCTGTAAGGACGATGTGATGCTGCAAGGGTGCTGGTCCTACCTGGTGACCACACTGATGGCCTCTGCCCTCTTCACCACCACCCCCACTCCACAGTTCCTACACAGGGCCTGTACATAGGAGATGATCCAAAAATGTTTGCTAGGTCAATGGTTGGATGGAGGGATTATGGGAGCCAGATAATTCTCCCCTTTGAAGCCTGAATGGCTTCTTTGCTTTGTACTTTTCTCCCTCCCCTTGTCCACAACACACCTGCTCAACATGTGAGCTCTGTACCCAGTCAGTGATCAATAAACTTGAGCAACTGACAGGCAGTTTGCCTGGATAGCAGCTGACTGGGTCCCTCATATCCCCGAGGCAACCCTTCCCATGGGATGGAGGGTGATGGGTAAGAGTGACAAGATAGGTATCAGAGGCCTGGGTCCCAGGATAAGAAGATGGGTCCAGGCCCAAACTCTGTGCCTCCCCATGCCTCATCATGTACACATTAAGAAACCTTGCATTCAAAATGTCAAAGGGGCCTTCCCTGGTGGTGCAGTCGATAAGAATCTGCCTGCCAGTGCAGGGGACACAGGTTCAACCCCTGGTTTGGGAAGATCCCACATGCTGAGGAGCAACTAAGCCCATGAGCCACAACTACTGAAGTCCATGCACCTAGAGCCTATGCTCTGCAGTGAGAGGCCACCACAGTGTGAAGCCTGAGCACCACAAAGAAGAATAGCCCAGCTTGCAGTGACTAGAGAAAGCCCATGCAAAGCAATGAAGACCCAACACAGCCAAAAATAAAATAAATAACTTTTTGAAAAATGTTAGAGGTCCTATCTCAAGCCTTCAGGTTACAGAGAAGGAAGCACCCTGACCCAGAGAAAGAAAGGGACTGGCCCAGGGTCACCCAGGAAGTCTGAGGGCTAAGCCACCTGCTCCTAATCCAATCCACATCTAACTCTCTCTTCCTTGGCCCTCACCTGGCAGTCTCCTGCATGGCCACTCTGGCCCCTACACTGTCCTCAGGACCACAGGGAACTCTCAGATGAGGGTTGGATCCATGTCCCATTCCCTTTCTATCCAACTCCATCCACCCTGTGGTCTCCAGGATGGGACAACGGAGAGAAGACACGGTTTGGAGAAAAGAAACCTGGCTGAGTGGCTTTGGACAAGTCTCTGTTCACTCTGTAAACCTCAATTTTCTCAGTTAGTGCCCGACAGGGTCAAACAAGGAGGCAAACAGGAAGGTGCTTTGCTAGCTGGGAATAAGCAATCATGTGGGAAGGAAGTGTGGTATTAATAATTTCAATAAGAGTGATATTCAACTTTCCTGGCATGGTGTTTGGAGGAGGAGGACCCATGTAGGGAAGTGTCTGCCTCTAAAGTTGCCCAGGCAACAGATTTGATAGGTCCTTGGTGGCATTTCAAACCAAGAGCTTTGGGGTCTGGGCAGGAGAAACTTTAGGCAGAAGAGCAAGCAAGGATCTAGGGTGGGGGGAGGGATGGGGTCTTGGGCAGGGGAGGGGGAAGAGGGACAGGAATCAGCCTTCAGTTTGGGCTTGAAAGGCTGACAGAGATGAGCAGAGGAAGAAGGGACTTCACAGTCCTGTGCAAATTGGTGCTGCTTATTTCACTAGAAAACATCCCATGGTGATTTGTAATGCAAAGAAACCCCTAGCCCTCTTGAACCCACCTGCACTCCATGTGTCAGGAATTAAACAGCTGATACCCACTGGGAAGGCTGACGTTTGCCTTTCCTCTGGGCCGGGGCTGTGCCCTGGGCTCCTTTGGGCTGCGTGTTGACACAGAAGGTGTCAGTTTACAGCAGTGATAGCAAAATGGCAAATACTCTCCCTGCACACTCCACTGCCCCATCCCCCAGTGAGGGCAGAAGTCACTGAGCGCAGCAGTCCTTCCCAGACGGGACTCCAGACTCCATCTCCACACAGCACTCTGGGTTTGCCACTAAGAGTGGAGCTGGTCCACAAGATGAAAACTATTTGCCATCCCTGACACAAATCCACCATCCCAAGAACCCTCCGACATATATGGGGACTTTGTGCAGAATTAGAAAGAGGCTGCGCTCAATCCCAGTGGGCTCAAATCTTGTATACAAGTCACCTTTGTACAGACACACAAAAGGTAATCCTTCTTCCCATGGATGCAGCTCCCTTGTTGCCAGGGTCCAAGACTTGGTAAATGCCAGCTAGAGTTTGGTACCCACCAATCCCAGATATGGTTGTGCAGTGCTCTGATGAGAAAACCAGAGGGGCAGCCTCATCACTCCAGGCCCCGCTCACAAACTCTTGTCCAGAAGGGAACCACACAAAGTGGGCAGAGCCGTGAGCCTTGAACTTAGTTGGCCATTGCATGCAGGTTCGGAGCTGTGAAAAGTGCCTGGGCCTTTGGAGTCTACCCCCTTTCTCACTGTGTGACAGTGGTAAGCTGAATATCCTCTGCTGCGCAGTTTCTTCATGTGTAAAATCTTTCCTCTCCTTGAATTACAAGACACAGGAAGGACTTGGACACCTGATGGCCCTGGCCTTTGGAAGGCCCTCAGAGAGTGCTTGCCCAGTTTCAAGGCTAGATTCTGTGAAGTGGATGTGAGGGGCACCAGCTTGGATATCTCTGAGGGTTCTCAGCCCAGCCCTCTGGACGTGACCTGGGGCAAGATGACAAATGCCCCTTCACCTTTGATCCCAGAAGTCAGAGGGACAACCCTAGCAGACCTCATGCTCCCCAAGGAATGGCCTTCAGAAAAATGGTGGGGCAGAGATGGGGCCTTCCTCACAGGACTGTGGCAGCAGCAACTTCCCCGCCCCCACTTCCTTCTAATTTCCCATCCACTTTTCTTACAAAAAAAAACAACAGCCATATAAATTTTACCAATAGTCTCAACCACCTCAACTCCATGGAGAGACCCCAGACCTTCAGGATTGGAAAGAAGATGCTTGGTCACTGAGAACCAGTGATGGAAATATGTGGAGCACAAAGGGCTCTGGAATTTGTATGTATTTAGGCTTGTGGGGCATCTGTTTGGAAGATGGGAACTGAGACTCACCCAGAATTGAGTGTGCAGAACTGTGCACATATATTGGGGAATGTTTTGTCCATATCAAAGGAAGGAAGGGAAACTGGTTCATGGAGACTTTGGGAGTGGCTGAAATGGCCCTTCCAGTGACCCTTGGCCTTCCTTGCTTCCTTAGAATCTTTCCATGGCTGCCCAGTGGATAAAGTCCAAACACCCACTGGGCATGACATTCAAGGCCCTTTTGATCTCTGACTCTTGACCACCTTTCTACCTTAATTGCTGTTACCGAGGACTTCTCTGATGGTCCAGTGGTTAAAAATCCTCCTTGCAATGTAGGGGACACCAGGTGGATCCCTGGTCCAGAAGATCCCACATGCCTCGGAGCAACTAAGCCCACAAGCCACAACTGGAGAGCAAGTATGCTGCAACAAGAACCTGACACAGCCAAATTAACAACAACAAAAAAATTGCTGTCACAATCTACCCTTCAACCCCTACACCATATGTGCCTTGCCTTCCAATAAAGTGAAAACACTGTTCTTTCCCCACTCAGTGAGGCCTTCTTGGCCTCCACATCTTTGCACATGCTGTTCCCCTACCAGCAAGAGCCCCCTCTTTCAGTTTTCCCAGCAGGCTACTCTTACCCTTCAAGATCCAACTGAAAAAATTACTTTCCCAAAGAAGACTTTCGTAATCACAACCCCCAGCTCCACCGTCACCCAGTAAATATTTTTTCTTTTACTCTTGACACCCGTGGCTCAGTGGTAAAGAATCTGCCTGCAATGCAGGAGATTCAGGCTCGCTTCCTGGGTCAGGAAGATCCCCTGGAGGAAGGCATGGCAATCCACTCCAGTATTCTTGCCTGCAGAATCCCCTGGAGAGAGGAGCCTGGCAGGCTACAGTCTATAGGATTGCAGAATCATACATGACCGAAGTGACTGACCACGCACGCATCAGTGTTTGCATGGTATCATGATATCTGTAAAATTGTTATTCTCCCCTTCTCACTCCCTTCCACCCAGCACCACTGCTAACTGGACTATGAGCTCCTCTGCCTGACACAGTGCTGGATCAGAGCACGCCCTCTGTTTACTTAAGGAATGAACGAATAAACTCAGAAAGCCTTTGTGGTTTGTAGGCTCACAGACAGGAGACTGTCAAATCTGGTCTGGAACGACTCAGAGGCTCAAAGGATTGCAGAAATGCAGGGGGCTCTGGCAGGGAGAGTCCCCATTCTCTGAACATCCATGCCCTTCCTCCTTTTCCCAGTATCCTCTGCAATTGGGCTGGGGCCATGGGACTCGTTCTCAGCAACAGGGACGTGAGAAGAAGAAGCAGTGTGTCTCTGGTGAGGCAGCAAGCGTCGGTGGGGCTTCTCCACATTTTCTCTCTTCCATTTTGCTGGTGGAGAGTGAAAAATTGCAAGGCAGAAAAGGCCAAATCCCTAAGTCAGCATTTCAGGAGAGCTGACAAGGAGGGCCTCTTAGACTGCAGTGGGAACTGGAACCAAACCCTCTGGTGTTCAGCTTCTGAGAAGGAGGTGGAGGTGGGAGGATTATTTGTCGCAGCAACAGAGCCTGCTCTAGCCCCGCTAACTGTTGTTGTTGTTGCTGATGTTTTAGTGGCTGAGTTAGGTCTGACTCTTTTCATCCCCATGGACTGCAACCCACCAGGTTCCCCTGTCCATGGGATTTCCCAGGCAAGGACACTGGAGTGGGTAGCCACTTCCTTCTCCAGGGGATCTTCCTGACCCAGGGATCAAACTCTTGTCTCCTGCATTGGCAGGTGAGTTCTTTACCACTGAGCCACCAGGGAAGCCGACTCAGTGAATATGGGGGGCTCAGAGTTGATATGGTCCCCAAACCTCATTTTACTGATATGAAAACTGCCACTTAGGGAGTTTTCTGGTTGTCCAGTGGTTAGGGCTTGTGCTTTCACTGCCATGGACCCAGGTTCAATCCCTGGTCAAGGAACTAAGATTCCACAAGTCTCCCACAAGCTGTATGTGTGGCTAATACACACACACACACACACACACACACACACACACACACGAAATATGAACTTCTCTGGTGGTCCAGTGGTTAAAACACCACATTTCCAATGCAAGGGGCGTGGGTTTTATCCCTGCTCTGAGAACTAAGATCCCATATGCCACGCAGTGTGGCCAAAAAAAAGAAAACTGCCACCTAGAAGAGGAAAATCACGTGGCTTCTGGTTCTGTGATTTTTGAACTGTTGCCCTGAAAACTACCTGGTAAAACCAGCCAAGTCTTCTGATTTGCAGTGCCAACCTTCTCCCTCTTCCTCAGCCTAGGCAACAGAAGGCCATTAACCTTAATCCTCACTCTGTAATTTTATTTTATTGTTTGTTTATTAATATAAGTCTCTATGAACAAGTCAGTCAAAGTAAAAACTCAGATCTTGACAATACCTTATATCTACCTATGAGGCTGACCCTTAGCCAATCTGCGAGGTCTCCCCAGCCTCCAGAACCATTCCCTTGCTTTCCTATTTTTGAGTTTTGTCTCATATTTGTACACATATTCTAAAAATATATATCTTTGACTTGTTTAACTTTATTTAAAGAGTATCATACTATGAAATCTTTGACTTATTTCACTTTGTATAGTCCTGCTAAACTGCAATCTTATTGAGAAAGGCCACCATCACCCATTCATTCAGATGGCTGTAATTCTATTTCACTGTGTGATTACAGCACAGTCTCCTCAACCATGCTCTGTTGATGGCTCTTCAACAGTGCAGCTGGGACTTTTCCTGACCTACCTTTTCAAGAGTATTTCCGGAGTATACGCATTTGCTGCACTGTAAGATCCACCAATGTTCACCTTTGCAAGATACAGCTAACTCTTGTCCAGCAGAAGAGGTCCTATGGGTCCGTACCCTTCCCAACACTTGATTTTAGACTTTTTTAGTTTTACAAAGTGTGTGCAGTTCTCTTGACACCGTGGCAGGCTCCCTGACCTTCCTGACCTCAATTTCCAAATCTTCTGAAGGGAGGTGATATTCTCAATGCCTATACAGCTCCCAAGGGCTTCCCAGGTGGTGCTAGTGATAAAGAACCCGCCTACCAATGCAAGAGACGTAAGAGACACAGGTTCGACCCCTGAATCGGGAAGATTCTCTGAAGGAGGGCATGACAACCCACTCCAGTATTCTTGCCTGGAGAATCCCATGGACAGAGGAGCCTGGTGGGCTACAGTCCATAGGGACACAAAAAGTTGGACATGACTAAAACAACTTAGCATGCATACACACATGTGTGGCTCCCAAAGTGAGGCCAACAGGGAAAATGTGTGATGTTCACTCAGGACACAGGAAGCCAAGGAGCAGGAAGTCTGGCCTTGCTCTGCTGTGGTCTGCACAGCGAGGGACAGGCAGCTAGCTACTCCCTCCCAAGTCTCCTGGCCATTCTCTCCATTTCAAAATACAAGAGGCTGAGACTCAGCATGTGCAACCAGCATGCTGGGATGCAGAAAGCAGAAGCAGGCAGACCCTGAGAGCTCAGAGCTGGGAAAGGATTCCAAGTCCACCCAGATTAGCCAACTCATCCAGCCCACACTTAGGGGGTTTTCCTGTTGGCTTGTGAAGTGATATTAAGTCAGGGGTATTGTTCTCCCCGGTCTCTGCCATTGATAAAACCGAGAAAAACAGCTCCCACGATACTGATGCCGCCAGTCCTTCCTGCCACTTGCCTTCCTGGTTGGAGTCCTTTCTCCTGTGCTCCTTCCTCTTTATCCTCCCAGGGACTGTGATTCAAGCCAAGATGCCTTGTGGGGCTGAGGAGCAGAGGGCGGGCTCAGAGCCCACCTTCCATGCCTAGCCGGCTCCTAGCTCCTTCTAACCTTGGACCTTCAGACTGCCAGAGGCTCCTAGGCAGTGGCGTGCAGGAATTGGCTTACGTTGGCTCACCAGAGCAAATTGCTCAGTGTTTCCGGATTCTGTAAGCCTGTTGTTAAACATAGTCACTATTAAAAATTAAATTCTATAGTATTACAATTAAATAACTTATAATAAAAGCACAGGTAATGAATACTCAAAACTCATCACATCCTAATTATTTCATCACTTTCTACTATTATTAAAAACACTGCACACAATACTGTTTTGTGATACTTTTGTTCCATACATAGAAAACAGACACTTGTATACATACCTGGTATACCTGATCATGATATAACATGTAGCTTTTCCTTTTTCTTAGTTTTAATAAGAACACTTCACATAAGATCTACCCTCTAAGCAAATTTTTGAGTAAACAATACAGTATTGTTAACTATAGGCACTAAGCTGTAAGGTGTGTCTCTAGGACATATCTTGTACCCCAGAAACTTTGTACCCTCTAACCAATACCCCTCCCAGCCCCTGGAACCCACCATTCTACTCTCTGCTTTAATGATTCTATGTTAGCTGCCTCATGTAAGGGGTAGCATGTAGTATCTGTTCTCCCAAGTTTGGCTCATTTCACTTAGCACAATGTCCTCAGATGTATTTCTTAAGCCACTGTTTAACATCTATCAGCTGCTATTACGCTGCTGCTGAAAATCCTCCAATAGCTTCCATCATACTCGGAAAAAGCCCAGAGGCCTGATCCTGTCCACGAGCCCTGTAGAATCTGCCCTCTTTCTCATTTCACCCACAACCGTTCTGGCCACTGGCCTTCTTGCTCTCCCATGACCCTCAGCTCGCTTGCCACTAAGGTCTTTGTGCTAGCTGTCTCCACTGCCTGCTTGGCCCCGAATGTTTACCTGGCTGCACAAACCATTCAGATTTCAACTCAAATGCTGCCTCACTACTCATCTATTTGTTCATTTATGGTGTGTCTCCTCCGCTCTGTCCCCATTCCCACACACACCAGGATATAAGCCCCAGGAAGACAAGGACTTTGCCCAGCACACGGCATGCTACCTGGCACACAGTAGGGCATCAGTTCACGTTGGTGAATGAATGCACCGATGCCAGCACATGGGGTCATCACTCCACATCTAACAATTGGAAACTAGTTTGAAGTTCTCCCTAAGCTCATCAGCAGAGAGCGAGACCCGAAAGATAAGAGAGGCCATCAGGTCCCTGAGGGAATGATCAGGGTTATGCAGCCCTGGGGTCCTGACACCACCGTCCTCTGCTGCCCTGGCCAACCCAGTCTGCAGCCAGAGGCTCTGTCCTACAGCCTATCTCAGGTCTGGACCTGTAGTAATTCTGACTCTCCTGGACCTTTACCAGAGGGTTTGGCACCTTTATTCCTTTTAGTTTGCTTTGTTTTGCTTTCTTCTATTTTATTTTTGCTGTATTTTATTTCATTTCATCATTTTCTAATAATGATCCACAGTTCTTGTGTTCCAGTGAAGGCTAATGATTTACTAATGGATCCTGAGCTTTGGTCATTTTTCTTCTCCCTGCCTTTCCCTTCCTCCCCACTACTGGCTCTCGCAGGCCGATTCCCTTCCCACTGTGCCCCACCTGTCCCCTTACTAGTAGGAAGACGCAATGCTCCTCAGGGCCTGCTGGGTGGGTTTTAAGGCCTGCCTCATTCACCTTGCATGAGCTAGTGCCCTTCCCTAAGGCCCCTTCCTTTGTGGGCTCTGACTCTAGAACCTTAATGAAATTTCCCTGAACCTCAACTTCCTTATCAGTGCTTTGGGCTTAAGAGTCTGTGCTATGCCTACGCCCCAGGGTTGAGAGGATACAATTAAAATAGGAGTTGTGAGCATCCTTTGTGGGCCCTGAGGTTCTATCTGATCTCAAGCATGTTTCTGTAGTTATGAGCAGGAAGACTTTCTTACTTAGACCATTGGCCTTTCCATCCAGAGGCTGACTTAGCCAGTTTGGGGCTCTTTCTGCACACTGTCTGCCTCCTTTAACTGACATGCTTCTCTCAGCCTGGCTCAGACCTGGTCCTGCCCTCCCAGCCTCCTGGGCCAATAACAAGGCTCTCTGATGCATACAGCTACTCAGACCTATTCCCCTTCCTCCTTAATTGCCAGACTTAGCAAAATAAATAAGCAAGGTTGCCCAGAATTTGATTTTTTTTTTTGATGTAAGTATGTCCCGTGCAATATTTAGGACATCTTTTTGTGTGTGTGTGAAGTTGCTCAGTCGTGTCTGACTCCTTGCGATCCCATGCACTGTAGCCTACCAGGATCCTCCATCCATGGAATTTCCCAGGCGAGAGCACTGGAGTGGGTTGCCATTTTCTTCTCCAGGGGAATCTTCCTGACCCAGGGATCAAACCCAAGTCTCTCGCATTGCAGGCAGATGCTTTACCATCTGAGCCACCAGGGAAGCAACTCAAAGAACTATTTGTTGTTTATCTGAAATTCAAATTAATTCAGTATCCTCTTGTATCTTGGGCTTCCCTGGCAGCTCAGCTGGTAAAGAATCCACCTGCAATGCAGGTAACCCCACTTCGATTCCTGGGTCGGGAAGATACCCTGGAGAAGGGATAGACTACCCACTCCATTATTCTTGGGCTTTCCTGGTGGCTCAGACAGTAAAGAATCCACCCACAATGCGGGAGACCTGGATTTGATCCCTGGGGTTGGGAAGATCCCCTGGAGGAGGGCATGGCAACCCAGTCTAGTATTCTTGCCTGGAGAATCCCGTGAACAGAGGATCCTGGCGAGCTACAGTCCATGGGGTTGCAAAGACTGACACGACTAAGCACCTAAGCACAGCACAGCACAGCATCCTTTTGCGTCTTATCTGGCAACCCCACTTCAGGGGTTTCCTCAATTTGTCTTGGGTCAATAACCTAGATCACACTCTGCCTTGGTTCACTTTCTGAAAACAGGAAGCACAGTAGATAGCTCTCAAGAAAGTTATAAGACTAAAAGAAAAAAATGCTTCGGAAAGTCCCCCCAAAGTGTGACTTGTGTACAAGATTGAGAAAATCTCATTCTCAAGCTTAAAACACCCCACCAGGTCTGGAGGTGGGGCCTGTGTCCTCCACCCTCCCTAGCAAAGCTTCCCACCTGAGCTTCCCCACCTCTGTAAAGCCCCGACTTGGGATCTTCTTGGCACAGACCACGCCCCCACTCTGTCCTCAACTGCCTGAAAGTCCCATCAGTCCCCTGGTGACATGTCACCAGGGCATTGATTTTTTTCTCCATCCTGAGACCTGCCATCAACCCAAGAGGCTAAACACTGGGATGACCCTATGTGTTGGTTTGCTCATGAAAGGGCTCCTACCTGTCATTCCTATGTGGGATTGTAAATTAATAATGCTTCCTTTCACTTTCAAACAGAGAAGGCAATGGCACCCCACTCCAGTACTCTTGCCTGGAAAATCCCATGGACGGAGGAGTCTGGTAGGGCTGTGGTCCATGGGGTCGCTAAGAGTCGGACACGACTAAGAGACTTCACTTTCACTTTCACTTTTCACTTTCAAAAGTGGACAATAAATGATCTGTGACCCATCACCACCCTGCCTTCTCAGCTCCCTGTCTGTCTAATCTCCAGGGACCATCACGTCCCACTGCACTTCTATACTCATGCTTTCCCATATTCAGGCCATGCCACTAAAGCCTTACTACATCTGACATAGAAAATGCAAGCATCTCTCTTTGATCATAACCCCTCTCCTTCTACATAGCTTCTCTTACTCCTTTTTTTTTAATTTTCCCCCATCTGCCTTACATGTCTTGGTGCATCTTGTCAATCACACAGGTCAGCTTCCCACTGGTTCTATTGGCCTGGTATCTCATTCACCAGAAATTTTGCAGGGTAGATTCACCCATCATCAGCCTTCTCTGGACTGGCCTGGACTGTCAGAAGATGCTGGAGAACCTCACACAATCACACAATCTGAAGCCATAAATTCTCAATCAAAGGTATTGCATCATTGAATATGTGCTTCTGACAGGACGCTTTGGCAAGCAGTTTACACTGGGGTGGGGAGGGGAGTGCCAGAAAGCAGGAGACTGTTCATTCACCAAGAGTTTACTAAGCACCTACTCTGCAAGAGGTGCTAGAGATAAACCGTAAACAAAACATACACAAATCTTTGCTCTCAGCAAACTGACAGTTTAGTGGAAGCATTTAGACAGTAGACAAGTGTATTAACCTGTGTTACACTAAGAACCAGTGGATCATATATATATGATCTATATCTATAGCATATATATCTATATCCACATATAGAGAGAAACTTATTGTAAGTAATTGACTCCTCTGGTTATGGAGACTGAAAAGTCCCCTAATCCATATGGCAAGCTGAAGACCCAGGAGAGTTGATGGCCAATTCTAGTCTAAATTCAAAGATCTGAGAACACACAGAACCTATGATTAAAGTTCTGGTCACAATCTGAGTCCGACCAACGTTCCAGCTCAAAGATGGTCAGATGAGAGAGAGAATTCTTTCTAACACCACCTTTTATACTACTGAAGCCTTCAACGGATTGGATAATCTTCTTAATTCAAATGGTCATTTCATCCAAAACACCCTCACAGACACACCCAGAATAGTGTTTGACCAAGTATCTGGGCAGGCTTCCCTAATAGCTTAGTTGGTAAAGAGTCCACCTCCAACACAGAAGACCCCAGTTGGATTCCTGGGTCACGAAGATCTGCTGGAGAAGGGATAGGCTACACACTCCAGTATTCTTGGGCTTCCCTTGTGACTCAGCTGGTAAAGAAACCACCTGCAATGCCAGGGACCTGGGTTTGATCCCTGGGTTGGGAAGATGATCCCCTGGAGAAAGGAAAGGCTACATACTCCAGTATTCTGGCCTGGAGAATTCCAAAGGGTCAAAAAGAGTTGGAAAAGACTGAGAGACTTTCACTGGGCACAAAGTCAAATTGACCAAATAAACCATCACCATATGTAGCTAACTAAAATAGCATGTTAGAAAATGTAACTGCTAAGGAGAAAAAAACAAAGCAAGAAAGGAAGATAAGAAAAGTTAGCAGTTGTTTTTGATGGGGGTAGTCAGGGTCAGCCTCTCTGAGGAGGCGACAAATGAGGACATGAATAAAATGCGGAAGTAGAACTTTGGGATATTAGAAGGAAATGCGTTCCAGGGAGAGGAATCATGAAGTTCAAAGGCTTCAAGGTGGGACTAGGGTAGTCATATTCAAGGGACAAAGAGTAGAACCTAGGAGAGCAAGAGGAAGTATAGACGGCGATAAGGCTTAGAGAGGAAGTGGGGTCCCATTGCAGAGCCTTGAAGGTCATTGCAAGGACTGTGGCTTTTACTGGGTGTGACAGGCAGAGGCACTGGAGGGTTCTAAGTGAAATGACAAGATCTGACTTTCAGTAGAAGCAGGTGAGCGTGGAAGCAGAGACACTGATTGGAAACCACCACAGTGGTCCAGGCAAGAGATGATGGTGGCTCTTTCCAGGGCCTCTGAGCTTAGCAGGGATATCGGACTCTCAACCCAAACACCCACAGTCAGTGTGCTAGGCCCGGTGCTGAGGTCCTGGCATAAGCACACAGTAAGAACCCTCTAGATGACTCCGGATCACAATGTGCTAGTGAGTTCTGCCAAAGTCCACAGCTGTGTGCAACCCAGAATCTGAGGCGGGTCAGCTGTAGTCCCTGTCCTCTGGCAGAGCATGCCGGGTTGGCTTGCCCTGGCACAGCCTAGGAAGATTCCCAGATACAAGCTTCCCACAGGGGTCAGCTCCAAGTCGGCCGACCTAAAACAGCTACAGCCCACAGAGATGCCCCTGCAGACCAGGAGCCGGGCAGCCACCCTCTGCGGGTCCCTGCAACTGCCTTTCTCACCCTTGACTCCCCTTAGCCAGAGCTGACAGGGCTGGACACTTGATCTTGTCCAGGCAGCACAGTTTTCTCTCTTGCAGCAAGAGAGGCCCAACCAACTCCCAGCCCCTACCATCGTCACAGCACAACACTGCCCTTGGTTTGGTGGAAAGCCAGATTTATCAGAAACTCTGGCTCGGGTGAGCAGGCTCCAAGCAGATCAGCCATTCCTGACTGTCTGTCTGTTGGGTCCAGGAGTCTCCCCTTTTTCTGGAGCCTTCACATCAGTCCTCCTTAGAACCTGTAAAAGGGAAATGGATTTGTTCTGGAATATGAGGTTAGACTCCAGGAAGGACTCTCTGATCCCTGAGTCACTATCACAATCATCATTAAAGCTTTAATTAATTGCACAGCTTGGACTTGTTTTTCAGAGTTGGTCACCACCCCAGGAATTTGTAATCTGAGACAGATAGACTTGTTCAAGATACGAGTGATAGAAAAGACTTTGCCAACCTTACGCAGAATTCAGAACTCCACGATGGACAGACTCTGAGATAAAGACACTGAGTATATCTTAGATATGCCACCAAACATATAAGCAACAAAGGAAAAAAATAGTTAAATTGGACTTCATCAAAATTAAATCTTTTTGTGCTTGAAAGGGCACAAAATAAAAATTTTAAAATAGGTAATAAAATAAAGTAAAAGGGCAACCAACAGAATGGGAGAAAATACTTGCAAGCCATATATCTGATTAAAAAAAATTGCATTCAGGATATATAAAGAACTATTACAACTCATTAATAAAAAGACAACCCATTCTTTTCAAAATTCGGCAAAGGATCTGAATACATACTTCTCCAAAGAAGATATACAAATGGCCATTAAGCACATGAGAAGACACTCGCTATCATTAGTTGTTGTTGTTTAGTTGCTAAGTCATGTCTGACTCTGTGACCTCGTGGACTGTAGCCTGCTAAGCGCCTCTGTTCATGGGATTCCCCAGGCAAGAATACTGGAGTAGGTTGACACTTCCTTCTCTTGGGATCTTCCCAACCCAGGGATCGAAACTCCTGCATTAGCAGGCAGATTCTTTACTACTGAGCCAACAGGGAAGTCATTAGGGAAATGCAAATTAAAACCACAAGGAAATACCATTTTGTAGCCACTAGGATGGCTACTTTTTTTTTTTTTAAAGGAAAATAACAAATGTTGGAGGGGATGTGGAGAAATTAGTGGTGGGAATATACAATGGCGCAACTGCTAGAGAAAACAGTGTCTCAAAAAATCAAATGTATTACCACATGACCCAGAAATTCCACTCCTAGCTATATACTCCAAAGAGTATATACTCGAACAAATACTGGTACACACATGTTAACAGTAGCACTACTCACAAGGGGCAAAAGTGAGAAACAACAGGGACTTCCCTGGTGGTTGGGTGGTTAAGACTCCAGGCTCCCAATGCAGGGGGTGCAGGTTTGATCCCTTTGGGGGGAATTAACATCCCACATACCTCCCGGCTCAGGAAACAAACAAAGTTGGAAACAACCAAAATGTCCCTCCACTGACAAATGGGTAAATGAAATGTGGTATTATTCAGCCATTAAAAAGAATGAAGTTCTGATGTATGCTATCACATAAACCTTGAAAACACTCTGCTAAGTGAAAAAAGCCAGACAAAAAATAATTCATTTTGCAGGATTCCATTTTATATGAAATGTCCAGAACACGAAATTCTATATATAGGGAGAGAGCAGTTTAGGGGTTGCCAAGGGCTAGGGAGAAAGTGGGGAAAAGGAAGAATGATTGCTAATGGGCATGGGATTTCTTTTGGTGGTGGTGAAAATGATTTGGAATAGAGCATGGTGATGGTTGCACAACTCTATGAATACACTAAAAAACACTGAATTGTATACTTTAAAAGGATGATTTTGTGTATGTTAATTACACCTCAATGCTTAAAAAAGACTTGAGTGTAAATGCCCAGGCTCTGCAGGGCTGGGGGTGGGGCGTTCTCCAGCGCCCCAATGGGTGAACAGACTCTGGTTTGTTGCCTCCATCTTGGTCTGAGTTCAAGGAATGGACAGCTGGCGGCGTGGAGCAGGAGCCTTCTCCAAGTAGCTGGAGCAAAAAGGGGAAGATTTGCCAGGTAGATGCAGGAATGGCTCATGATGCCTGAGGGCAGGCAGTGCAGGACTCAAGGAGTGAAGACAGGAAGGGAAAGTTGTCTGGAACCAAGGCAGACTCTCTCCCAGTCTCCTTCCTGTCTCTGCTCCTTGCTCCTCTGCCCCACAAGTGGGGAGCACTGCTCTCCCTATTTATGTGTGAACCCTCATGACTGCCCAAGAAGGCTCTACCCCTGAAGAGCTCCACACCAGCTAGTAGCTGAGGCTAACACGTCATGCTCCAATTCTAGGAGACACAATATGATTGGACCAAATCCACCTTCTGGATTGATTCCCCCAGGTCATATGCACCCACAGTCTGATCACTTGGAGCTCAGAAGAGCCACTGCGAGAGGGCAGGACAGACAGGGCTGAAGCTCACTTTTCTCTGCTTCTCTATGTGTGTCGGCTTTGTCCCCTCGCTACAACCTGGTGTTTTCCGTGTGGCTGCCAGCAGCTCCATACCTCAGAGAAGGAAAGATTCATCTGCTTCCAACCTGAAGAATCCCAGAGAAGATTTCTGCCTAGTCCAGTTTAGGTCATGGCATGGTCCTGAGGTTAGTGGAGACCCAGAGGATGTGCAAGAATTCAGCAAGGTGATCCCTCCATAGATGTGTGAATGGGGTAGGGATGGCTCCCAGGAAAAGGGTGGGATCCAGAACTACAGGATCTTCTATAGCGTTTGTGAAAGTTGGCGGTTGGGAGAGGATAGGACCTCCTGCCTATCTGATCAATGTGTGAGGGCACCTTGGAGGAAGGCAGGAGTTGAGGGGTGTTTACATGATGGAAGATTACCATCAGGTGCCTTGAAAGCTGTGAAGTCACTAGAACCAGGCCTTAGGAACCATCTCAACAGATTCAGATAATCAGGGCAACCTCTAGGGAAGCCTTCACCAATAAAGCACCTTAATACACATGCCTGGTAAGAACCTAGCACATGTTCAGTACTTCCATATCCAAGAGCACCTCCACAAATGGGTTCCTCTCCCTGTTTTTTAAATAAGGGAAACTAAGGCTCTGAAAGGCAAAGTCTTACCCATCCCAGTGGAGGAGGGTTCATTGGAGGGTTTCTGACTCCAGCTGAGACTCTGCCCATTGTCCTGTCCAGCCTCACCCTTTGCAGACCTCTGAGATGGTGGGAGAGGTCACGGCTGGGGCTGGGTGTGGGGCCTGAATGTGTGCAGCCAGATGGGAGCAGCCCAGAACTCAGGAACTCCCATTACAGAACAGGCAGCCATCGCTAGGCTGCTTGAAGCTTGTGTGGGAGCTGCTGGGGCGGGAGGCAGGCGGAGTATTTGTGTGTCTGGGAGGTCACATCCTCCAAATAAACACATCCGTGAGCGAACTGGGGCACCTCCCTGTGCCTGTGGCCATTTGTTTCTGAGCAGTAAACTGTGGCTGACCTGGAGACTGGCCGATGCTTCCAGGAAAGAATCTCGTCTGATGCTCCACCAGCTCTGAGATGCCTGCCCCCAGGGCCTCCCCTAGCTCCCGACTCCGGATGTGGGGGCCTTTCTGTGGTCACCAACTCTGAGGTGACAGGCCTAGAAGTGGTCAGTTTGTTCCAGGGAAGTCCTGAGGGAAATGCAATCACTGTTTACATGTAGGGCTCAGCTTTAGGGCAGATGTGTCCTGCAAACCCCAGAGATGACAGAGAAAGGAAGATTCCCACCCGATATGACGAGAGTCTTCTAGCGGTTGGAGATGTCTCTCGAACAAATGTGGGTCACTCTGAGATTGAGTGGGCTCCCTGTCATTGGAGGTGTGCCAGCTGAGCTTGAATGTCACCACGGAGGACAGACCAGGAGTGAATTGCAGTTGTTTTGGTGGACTAGGCTAGGTGACTTTTAAAGTCCTCTTCCAGGCCTGTCTTCATGGTTTCTGTACTCCTCCTCTTCCAAGCTTTATTTTCATTCCATTTCTTTTGTTCTAGGAAATACTTCTGTGATGAACATTGCTGTTTGCTTCTCAGCATCCTTCCCACTCTCCCCGGCATTCCAGAACAGCTGCCATGCAGTTCTGATGGGACTGACCCCACCCCCAGCACAGGAGGAGGCCTGGTTGGCCTCAGCCAATCAGCATGACCCCATCTCTTGCCACAAGGATGGGTTGCTGGGCGGGCAGGAACTGAAGACAAACAGGAAAACTGACACAAATAAGAAAACACCAGGGCAGAGTACTCCCCCAGAAATAGGTTTTGGTTCAGGTGTGGGGTGGGCGCAGACCTCAGCAGGATAAACCGGAGTGTAGTCAAGGACTATGGTGTGATGGCTGTGGGAAGGACCCCTCCCTGTTGCCCATGGGCATGACTGAAGAAGCACACACACTGGAACAGGTGCATTCAGCGCCCTCCCCATATTCTCTGTCCCATTTCCAGTTGCCAGCATTTGATTTCTTTTTTTTCAGACCGAGGCTTTTTCTGGCTGCTGGAGCCCACTCTGCCTGCTACTAGGACAGGCCAGACGTAGCTGGGCCACTTGGTGGGATAACTGTGGTGCAGGGTCTACATGGTTCCCAAAATTCCTCGGTGAGATTGCACTCTAGTTTTCCAAAGATAACTTTCTCAATAACTCTTTATGGACTGTTTGTCTTTTCTATCTCAGTTTCCCATTTTCCTACTACTGTTTTGTGGGATATCTTCCCAAATATATTGCTTATTCTCATATCCTCATCCCAGGATCTGGGGCAGGGGGTGGAGCTCTAGATTAAGGCACCTAGATTGTTGCTGACAGCCATCCCAAGGCTACATGGGAACCAGGGTTAGGCTGAGACCAAGACATGAAAGAAGGCAACACAGGAAAATGAAAAGTGGGACCTTGGGGACATTGATAAGCTGCTGGATCCACCAGTGCTTGAAGTCTGCCTTCCTTCTAGACATTGCATTTTTGTGATCAAATTCCCTTTCTAGTTTAATTGACTGGCTGCAGTTGATTTTCCACTAGTTGCAACCAAAAGCATAGAGAGTGATGTGACTCACAATGTGCAGAACCTGAAGCATAGCCTTGCAGGTTGGGGTGACGGGCAGTGAAAGTTTGATAGTGAGACAGGGAGAGGTAGCCTGCTATGGGAGACAGAGGAGATGGAAGTAGTTAAACTTGCAGATCTGCCACTTAGCATTTTACTGGATCAAACACTGACTTTCCCTCTCTAAGGCACCGTTTTCTTATCCATAAAATGAGCGATGTCCCCAGTCTATCAGGGTTATTGTGAGTTTTGGAAAAAAAAAAAAACTTGAAAAGTAACTAGCCTGTAGCAAATGGTCAATAAATGATAGTTATCATTGATAATAAAAGGAAAAGAAGAAGGATAAAGAGAGAAAGAGAATTTATTTTGTGCCTAGTTAACAGAAATTCAGAGTTAGACGGGGGAAGAGGAAATGGTCCAGGCTGATTGGAGAGGGACTATTTTGGGATGCAAGGAGTAGCTGACAGCACTTTCTCAGCATCAGGCACTGTTCTGAGTCCTTTTCACTTATAAATTCATTTAGTCTTATTAAAAACTCCATGAGGCACATACTATTATTACCATCACTCACCACTTCACAGAGAAGGGAACTGAGGCACAGAGAGGTTGAGTAACTTTCTCAAGGTCACACAGTATGTGGCAACTTGGTTGGGAAGCCAAGTTGTCTGAATACAGAGCCCGCACTCCTAACCTCAATGCTGCATTGACTCTTTTCAGCCCCAAGATAAGGGAAATGCTACAGATGCTGAGTGGCTTTGATTACAGGATAAGGCATCTGGGCTCTACTTATAGGCAGTAAAGCTCTACTAGCACAGGCCCAGGGACAGTAAGAACATTGCATAAACCCCTGGTAACTGTTTAAATAGTTATTGAGTCATCTCTGGAACTAGATTTTCATCCCATCCTTCCCATGGGAACAAAACCTCCAGTGCATTTTCCAAAAGGGAAACCAGGGACCTGGAAAGCTGTTCTTAACCCCAGTGAGAGAGAAGAGATGAAGTAAGAGAAAGAATGAAAGAGAAAGTAAGAAAAACTTCCAAGCACTTCTGAGACCCTAAACTGTGCTCTCGTAAGAGGTTGGGGAACATTCTTTTCCAAAGAAGGCAAACTTTAACCAGTCTTAGGATGGTTTTGGGGCTGAAGGAGTACCACAAGGCCCTTCCAAAATGAACCCTAGCAAGGACTTCCCTGGGGGTCCAGTTGTTAAGACTCCACTCCTCCAGTGCAGGGGGTGCAGGTTCGATCCCTGGTTGGGGAACTATTAATAAGATCCAACACACCTCGCAGCATGGCCAAAAAAAAATGAACCTCAGCAAAGGAGATAATTGTTTTTTCAAGTTTCATGTCACATAGCCCTTCACCCAAAGACCTAAAAAGTTATTGCAAAGATATTTTAAAGCTACAAAATAAATACATCACACTTCACAGAGATAAGAAGATATGTAAGTGAATCAGAAACTTGGAGGAATCTTTAGGAAACCCAACACAGATGATGGGCTCTGATGGGAGGAGGGAAAGCGTGGCACAGTGTACCCATGGCTGTGGTAGCTGTTGTACGTCCAGGGCAAGGCATCGTGACTCAGCTAGAGTTCAGGAAGGGGACTGGGGCTGGAGCTATGATTTGGGGAGGCCTTCAGATCCCTACTGAGAGTGAGAGCAATTCAGGATGGAATCACCCAGGGAGAAGTTGCTCTGGGTAGAGTAAAAGGAGATCAGGGCAAAGGAGATCAGAGTCTGGGCAGACGGAGGTGATTCTGTTCAATGACCAATTATCTAATGTCTTCATTGCATCCCTGATTTCACCTTCTTTCTTGGTTTCTCTATCGCTATCACGCCCCCGACCCCCAGAAGGTTTTCTACAAAACATTGTTTGTTAGGGAGGTGAGCGTGGATGTACCAAACAGGGACTCGAGAAATACTTGGCTCCAATCTATTCCTGGAGTCTTGCTCTCTTTGCCCCTTTTTCCTATCCCATCATTTGCATCACTTTCCCAGTGTAAGCCATAGCCACACATGACTTTGCTCTGAGGCCTCCAGCTCAGAATGTTGAGCCAGTTCCCCTCCCTTCCTGACAGGTTCCAGCCTTCAAAGCCCTAAGGTCTGGATTGTTAAGGGCAGGGGGTTGGAACTGAGATCCTGGCCCGCAAGCACTGGGAGAAAGACTGGGAGCAAAGGGTCTTTTCACACACAGCTGGAGTCACAGCAGCCCTGACTTCACATCCCCAAGGAGATCAAATCTCCATCCCTGAGAAAAGAAGCAGGGGTAGGGGTTGGGGGAGTTGGTATTTCTGGTTGAAACTGGTGGGTGGAACACTAACATTAGCATTCACTCCATCCCACCAAAATAACCATGAAAGGGTCAAGATATAAACCCACAAAACTAATGGGACTATGAGAGGGGATTATGCAACATACTTTTCCAGGCTGGAAAGCTGATGGGAGAGTATAACTGATTTAGCAGACCAGAGAAAGCTGAACCACAAGCGGGCAGATAGGAAGACATGAAGCAAGCTGATCTGCATTGCAGAACCCCTCAAAGGCTTGGAAATAAAAAACATCCCTTTTCTCTGGGAGTGGGTATGAAGGCGAAGCCAAAACAAGGAATGATTAGCCAAAAGTCTATTTAATTATCCAACTGATTTAAACACACCAACACAAAAACCCTCAGGCAAATATTTATAGCAGCTTCATTCATAAATCCCCCAAATGAAGCAACCAAGATGTCCTTCAATAGGCGAATGGATAAACAAACACAAAATTGTACATACATACAATTATACATTATTCAATGATAAAAAGAAATGAGCTATGAAGCTGAGAAAAGACATGAATGAATCTTAAACACATATTGCTAATGAAAAGAAGCCAGTTTGAAAAGGCTACATACTGTATGATTCCAAATATTAACATGTGACATTCTGGAAAAGGAAAATCTATAGAGAAAGTAATTGTCAGTGATTGCCAGGAAGTAGGGGGAGTTGAATTGGTAGATCATTTGGGAATTTTTAAGGACTTTGAAACTGTTCTATATGTTATTGTAATGGTGCATTTGTCAAAATCCGTAGAACTTTATAGCACAATGAAATTTAACATATGCAAATTAAAAAAAATCACTTAGGTGATTTTTACCTAGGATGGGATATATCTATCCCAGGATGGAATGTATAATATGATGAAATGATCTAACTTTATTGCAAATGTATGAATGAGCCGGATTGAAGGAGATGGGGGAAAAGTTGCTGGCCTAAGTAGCTTTGGAAATGAAATAAGAGTACAGACAAAAGAAACTCTACATAATCACTGTATTCTAGTTGTACTCTAATTCTTTCCCATGACTTTACAGATTAACAGTTCTCATAATCTATACATGTGTAGTGAAAGTGAGTGATTGGGTAAATGAATAGGTAAATGGTCATGGTTTCTCACTGTTGGAGTGGGAGGTTACAAATGAGTAAGAAGAGGCTAGGATGATTCACTTCTTAATGGATTAGAGTGGAAGGGGAAGGAAATGGGATGAATTTATATTTAACTTAATATACATACCATATAGATGGTTACATATAGAACTATTTATAGATGTGTGTGTGTGTGTGTGTGTGTGTGTGTGTGGTTTAGTATACACACACACACAGTTTTTCTTCTGTCAGCTGAGCAGGCCTAGAAGCTACAACATCCCAATATCAGTGAGCATATCCAGCACCCAGATCTTGGTTTCCAATACTCCTCTCCAACAAAAGGAACCAGGACTCCTTGGAAAAATGGATGGTTCAAGAGTTGGGGCAGGAAATACACAAATAAGCCTGGGATCAAAAAGTAGGAAAGTGCTCACACATACATAATGCACACACAATGGTGAGGGCATGTCCAAGAGCAAGGATGACAACCGGAAAAGCTCCTAATAGCCGAAGGTGGAACAAGTTGAGCAACTATAGTAACACTGGATTATAACTCAAAGTATAAAATAGATGCTCCTGAATTCATACTGATACAAATAAGGATTAAATAAATAAGCAGAGGAGACTAGTCAAATCTCTTGTACAGAAGAATTCCAAATAATTTATGCACATAATCTGCCCTCAAGAAGTAGAGGGTAACACCCAGTCCTTAAATACGGGTTGTGCATAGTGACTTCCTTCCAAAGATTACAGGGTTGAGAATGGATGGAAAGATTCACTTTAGAAGGGAGAAATCTGACAATCGGTGTCTCAGTCAGGTAATCAAAGTTAATATCATTAATGATAAGCCATGTTGATATCATGTCCTTTGGATATAATATGATGAGAATGGTGCTGTTCCTCTGTAGTCTTTCTCTCCAAAACATGTAACCCAAGTGTTATCACTAAAGAAACATCAGAGAAATCCCAGTTGAAAGACATTTTACAAAATACCTGAAAAGTATTTCTCAAAATTGTGAAGATAATAATAAAAAACACAAAAAGCTTGAGAAGTTGTCGTAGCTAAGAGGAGCCTAAGGAGATATGACTACTAGATAGAAAGTTTATTTTTTAAATCCATGGAAACAATAAATGTTAGATAATGCTAGCTAGAACACAGAACACCTTAAAGAATCTACTCAAATAAAATATATAGAAAAGGGATAAATTGGGAATTGGGATGGACATATACACACTACTATAAAATGGATAACTAATAAGAACCTACTGTATAACAGTAGGAACTCTCCTCAGTACTCTCTAAAGACATTCATGGGAATAGAATCTAAAAAAGAGTGGATATATGTATATGTATAACTGATTCACTTTGCTGTATAGCGGGAACTAACACAACCTTGTAAATCAACTATACTCCAGTAGAAATTAGTTAAACTAAAATGTATAGAAATACTTTCTGATAGGAATTTTTCATTCAAATTCATTCATTATAAGTACAGACTGGGGGTAATAAAGCTGGATCTTTGGATGAACAAACGATAGAAAAGTATACATTTTAGTAAAATCTTATTTTAGGGTGACAAAATAATCTCATCAAATTCTTATTAAAAGAAGATGATTAGAAACTAGTGTGAATCATATCTTTTCTAGTATCACCACTTCTAATTTAAACATTTAAGCCTACAAATAATATGAAAAGACATTAGATGTTATTCTTGTTGAGTATTAAAACACTTGGGGAAAATGAAAATTTCCTCCTGGAATAAACTCATAACGTTTTATGCCCCAAAAGTTTAAAAAGCAGTTTAATCCCAGACCCATTTCCTCCCTCACCACACAGCTGGTAAACTGTCTGTTCTGCACCACAGCAGAAACCTGAAGCTTCACTATCTGAAGAAGATAAAATAAGGATTTCCAGACAGGAAGACAACAGACATAGATGACTATGGAGTATTTAAAATAGGGATGCAATGGAAATTTACTCATTAGATGTTGAACCTTCTAGGCTTCTTCTCCCACTCAAATCCCAAACTACTAGTAGCCATGTTTACGAGGTCCAGCAAGGACTAGATAAGAAGTCTCCCCTCAAAAATGTTGACCCAATTACCCTAGAGAGAAGCACGCCCTCCCCTTCCCCACATCCCAAAACACAAACACAGACAGAGTGTACAGTCAGATTCTGGTGTCTTGTCAGACAAGAAGGCAAACAAGAATGCCCTGTTGTTAGGGGAGAGCCTCTACTAAGAAATAAAAGCGCTTTGGAAAAAAACAGAAGCTTGCAGGGAGAGGAACACTTCAGGAAAAAATTGTCATGAATATCTTCAGAGAGACAAGAAGAATTATTCTATACACAAAGCAAAAAGAAGAAACTATTAAAAAGAAAATTTAGAGAACAAAAATGAACTCTTAGAACTTAAACACATAATAATAAAAGCTCAGTACATTAATAAAATAAAAAGACATGTCAAAGACTGGGAGAAAATATTTGCAAAACACAATTTGATAGAGGCTTATGTCTAAAATACACAAAGAATTCTTAAAACTGAATAAGGAAACCAACCAACTAAAAAATAGGCAAAAGATGTGAACAGATACCTCCTCAAAGAAGATATATTGATGGCAAATAAACATATGAAAAGATGCTCAAAACTATATGTCAGTGACTTACAAATTAAAATAGTGAGATACCACTATACACCTTGAAGAAGGAAATGGCAACCCACTCCAGTATTCTTGCCTGGAAAATCCCATGGAAGGAGGAAACTGGTAGGCTACAGTCCATGGGGTTGCAAAGAGCTGGACATGACTGAGCGACTTCACTTTCATTTTTCTTTCACTATACACTTATTAGAATATCTGAAAGCCTGATCATACCAAATGCTGGTGAAGATGTGGAATGACAGGAACTCTTTTATTAATTGCTGGTGGGAACGCAAAATGGTACAGCCACTTTGGAAGACAGTTTGAAATTTCTTACAAAGCTGAGCATAGATTTACCATACAATCCAGAGATGGTGCTCCTTGGTATTCACTTAAATGAGTCGAAAAACTAAATCCACACAAAAAACCTACACACAAAGTTTTATAGCAACTTTATTCATAGTTGCCAAAAGCTAGAATCAACCAAGATTCCCTTCAGTAGATGAATTAAAAAGTATCATTACAGCCCAGTCTCTCGGCTCCTTCGCAGTAGCTGTCTCTGGCCTTTTTATGTCTTCATTTCCATGACTCAAATTTACTGCCTGTCCTCTGAAGAAGGGAAGCTTTTTTTGGGAGGACTTAACTTCAACCCTGATGGGCAAGTTCTGGAGGATCATTTCAGCAGCTTCTGACCTGTTTCTGAGGAGGCCATTGTCAAAGACTGGAAGACATAGCTATCCCAGGGTTTTGGTTTCATCACCTTCAACAGTCCAGAGTGTGCCTCAGATGCCATGAGAACCTTGAATGAAAAGTCTCTGATAGTTGTCAGATCTATGTAGACCACTCGGGCAAGTTGGCCCTGGGGAACAAGAGGAGGTGACTTTGAGCCTGTGGGTGTGGTCACAGTTACTCTAGAGGAGGTGGCGACCGGGACTATGGAAGTGGCAGGTATGACAGTTGACCTGGAGGATATGGATATGGACATGGAAGGTTCAGAGACTATGGTGGCAGAAGTCAGGGTGGTTATGACCACTGTTTAGGAGGAAATTACAGGGACAATTATGACAACTGAGATGCATGCACATCCCATGTAGATACACGAGGAATAAAACTTCTAATCCAGGACCATCCTTCCAAATGGTTGTATTTATAAAAATTTTTGGAGCTGCACGGAAACATCTGTTTTTAGTACATCTACCTCTTTTTTTCAATTGAGCTCCCAAGGTAGCTTGTTAAAGACCTTTCAGAAAGCTCCATGTGTTTTTAAAAAATTTTTCTCCCATTTAAAGAAAAATTCTGAGACATTTGTAGAGTCTGGGTATTTTTTCCTTTCTTTACCACTTTTTCAGTTCAGGCTCCCAGGATTATTGGTTCCGACCAAAAAAAAAAAAAAGTTTAACTAGACGGATTGTTTTTAATAAAGTGCACCTAGGAACATTTTTAAAAAACCTGTACACAATGTTTAATCATGGTTGGGAAATAATTTCCAGCTGTTAACTATAAGAAATCAAGGACATGATTGAAATGTGAAGTGAAGTATTAGTTGCTCAGTTGTTTCAGATGCTTTGTGACCCCATGGACTATAGCCTGGCAGGCTCCTCTGTGCTTGGAATTCTCCAGGCAAGAATACTGGAGTGTGTTGCCATTCTCTTCTCCAGCGGATCTTTCCAATCCAGGGATTGAACCTAGGTCTCCTGCATTGCAGGCAGATTCTTCACCATCTGAGCTACCAGGGAAGGCAAAGAACATGATTACTGAGAGTTTTTTTTCCTCCAGCACTCTGTCTGATTATATGGACATTTCCTAAAAATATTTGTTATGTCATTTCTTTTTGTTTGTTTGTTTGGCTGTGCTGCATGGATTGCAGGATTTTAGTTCCCTGACCAGGGATTGAACCTGGGCAATAGCAATGAGAGATGGAATTCGTAACCCCTAGGCTGCTGGGAAACTCTCTCATTTTTTTCTTGATACTAGAAGTAAAAAATGTTCTGTTCTGTCTCACATAACATTTAGAATGTCCTTCACCAGGATGATTAAAAAGATGAAACCTGAAAGCAAAACAAAAAATACCAACACAAGCAAGTTATTTTGAAATATGCAAGTAAATACCAGAAGAATTGTTTAAAGAGTTGAAAGTGTTGCCTCTGGGGAAAAATAAATAGTGAGGATGGGGTGAAAAACTAGGTTTTGTTGTAATGAAAGAAGAATTTGCCTCTTAAACCATGTTAGTGGCTCACTGTGATAAAAATTAGAAAATAAAAATTTAAAAAAATTACTGTAAGGAAGATGCACATATAGACTGAGCACCGACTCGGAGTCAGTGCTGCTCCAGACCTGCTCTCGTGCTTTGTCTCCTGTAAACCCCGTCACCACAGGCATCTATCACTTTCCTAAGATCCAGACGAGGAAACAGAGGCCCAGAGACGCCAAGAGCCTGCCTGGGGACACACGTCTGAAAGCTGCTCAATCCATTCATTCCCCTGTTTCTACCACTTTGAGCAGCTCCTACCGGCACATTATTATCGTTATCTTTTTCTCTGGGTTAGTTCCTCTAAGGAGAAAAGGTCTTCCCCCAAAGCCTTCCTCCAGCCTCTGCTGACTTGGGGACAGGACTTTGTCAGTGATTTGATACAACCCAGATGGAAGGTTCCACTTGGCTCCCAAGGCATGCCTTTTGGGAACACTGAGATTTGCAGATAAGCCTTGGGATGCGAGTGGGGAACTAGTAAATAGGAGGGGATAGATTATGAAGGCTGGGAGTAGGGCAGTCACTTAGGGATGAGTGTGAACCTGACGGCGCAGCTCCTCCACAGCTGTCAGGCCCATGGCCAGGGTTTGGGGCTCGGCCACCAGCCCAGAATCTTAGAGGCAGAGATACATGCGCTCCACCCATCCACAAATTCCGGAAACGCTTTTGAAGACCCAGGGGCAGGCAGTGGGGTGGGAGCTAGGGTATGGTGTTGAATCAGATACAGACCTCTGCCTTGAAAGGTTCATAGACTAGCAAATGAGACAGAAACATGTACAGATGGATAGCCAAATATTTATGATCCAGTGGGATCATAAATAAACATTACAGGGACAGAGTACAGGAAGAAGACAAAAGAAGGGTCCTTGTTATGGAGGAACTGACATGGGGCTGGGTCGTGATAAATGAACAGACGCATGCCAGCAAAAGAAGCTGGGAGGGGCCCCTTAGGCAGAGAAAAGAGCAGGTGCAAAGGCATAGCAGCTTGAATGGATGGTGAATCACAGAAGCAGAGTGAAAGGCGCTCTCAAGGCTCTTTGGAGCAGCCCCGTGGAGGTCGGAAGAGCTAGTGTCCTGAGATATGGCATTCATTCCTGATCGCTCTCCTTCCTCGTGCTGTGACCTAAACAAAGTCATCTTGCCTCTCTGAGCCTCAGTTTCCTCATCTATTATAATGGTGATGGTGTATTTTGATTTTTTTGACAACATGAAAATAATATATTACATTGTAGTTTTTTTTTAATTAAAAAAATGTTATGCCCATGTATGTCACAGAAAACAAGTTTCTTGCTCCAGTCCTTTCTACCCCTGACTCATTTCCTCAAGGAAACCTCTTTTAACCATTTATCTTATTATTTAGGTGATAAGCCTCTGAAACACTAAATAAAATGCTGATGGTTCCATTTATTTTTTAAATATGTGTTTATCTTATTTATTTGGCGGTGCCGAGTCTTAGTTGCAGCAAGAACATGGGATCTTCAACCTGCAGTTGTGGCATGTGGAATCTTTAGTTGCAATATGCGAACTCTTCGTCAGCATGTCCCCTGACCAGGGAACTAGAACCCAGGCCCTCTGCATTGGGAATGCAGAGTTTTAGCCAGTGGACCGCCAGGGAAGTCCTATGGTTCCATTTGTTGATTTACGGACTTCAGGTAATCTATTGATTCCACGGTATGAAAAACAAAAATTTAGTTCACAAAAACACCCTCCTTTTTTTCTTCCTCCGTTTCGCTCGCCTGCCTGTGTATCTATCTAGTCTATGTCTTTTGTTTACCTCTGAACATTTAAAGAATGTACTTACACTTCTATCCCTTGTTTCACCAACTCTAGTCAATATCTCAACAATCTTGTATGTGAATGAAGCTATTAACACATGTACTTTTTATTTCATTTCCCCACCTCTAACACAAGTATTCCACTGACTATACATTTATTTTTATATTGTCAAAAATTTTAACATTGGCATTCTATCTTCAGTCATCACTAAGTTTCTATGCTCTGTCTGTAAATTGCTTCTAAAAATCAAAAATAGTGTTTATATTCTTATGACTACATATAGTTTCCTATGTAATCAATAGGATGCTGTAATTACACTGTGAGGCAAATGTGATAACCAAGACACTACGGAAACTATAATTACATTGTCTCTCTCTCTTTTTTTTTTTTTGCTTTTTTCCCTTGGAGCTTATAATTGCCTTTCTTTTTTCCTTATATTGTCTTATTTTGCCCTGTCCCTAAGTTTTTCCAGTGTCTCCAGGATAATATGGAATCTACAGAATTTCTAGATTGTAAGCGCCTCGGGAACTGGCATTTTCCTTTGTTTGGGCACTGTTAATGTATCCTCAATCTGCCATCTTGAACCTGAAGTCAGAATAGTTTTCAATCTACCTCTCAAGACTATTTTAAAACTACAGTTGTACCAAAACAACTTTATAAATGTCAAGAACTATCAATGTAAAACTATTATTTCCATCATTTCTATTTAATTTTATTATTTTTGTTTGAATGCAGTAAGCTTCTCCATCACCTCCCAGATGAATGACTCTTCAAACTCTGTGTGTGGTAACGAGAGGCTCACTTTCTATATTTAGGCATCTCTGATTCCTAGGATATCTTTCCTCTATTAAGCTTAAATTTTCCTCTCTGGAAGTTCTTGCTGTTGGGTCTAGCTCTTCTTTCTAGTGTCTCAGAGTGTAGGGCAGCTCACCTCTTCATGGACCGGTCCTTCAGGACAGTCACATCACGACCTTCTTGGTGTGCATGTGTAGAGTGTACTCCCAGCTCCTCCCTTCATCACCCCACCACGCAACTTTCCACCCTTCACTCGCCTGACCCTGCTGCCCAAAGGGCAGCACCTACAACTGTCCACAGATTCTAGGCCCATCTGAGTCCTCACAGCAGACAGTAGGTATATGAATGGTATTATTTTCTTAAACTCTCAACCCTTAAAACATCATGGGAACCAAATATGGAAAACCACCACCTCTCTCTTTGATTTAAAATTTCACGTGTTGCTAATACACAAAATACGTACCAAAAGTCCAGTATTGATACTCTGCCTTAGTACTGCAATCACAACACAGCCCCCTAGCATGGAGTTGTTCTCAAACCAGGTCCTCACATCAGCTTGCTCCCCAAACTCCAGCCCAAGAACACAAGCTGGTCTGTGGTGAATTTTTCATTTGTTTGCACAAAACAGAAAAACTGAGGGCAACAGAATGAAAGTTCCATAAAGTTAAATTTATTAATGTAGAGGACTTTTCTTTATTTGGACACTCTGTTCCTCTTCTTATTTTGGTATTAAAATAAAAAGTATCGATATTAAAATGTGTATTATAACTGTTTTATAACATGATGAGTGATTCCCACTCAAAGGTTCCAGGAACTACATTTTGGGAAAACTGAAGTGCAGATCAGATCATATTTTAATGGACTTCTTGGAAACCAAAATGTGGGGAGTCTTATGTAGTCTTCCAAATTGCAGACTGCGGGGGGTAGGTGTTGCTTACAGGCCCTGTTCAGTCATGTCCGACTCTTTCCAACCCCATGGACTGTAGCCCGCCAGGCTCCTCTGTCCATGGGGATTCTCCAAGCAACAGTACTGGAGTTGGTTGCTATGCCCTCCTCCAGGGGCTCTTCCTGACCCATGTCTCCTGTTTGGCAGGCAGATTCTTTACCACTGACCCACCTGAAAGACTTTTTTAAGATGCGTTAATTCCATGTGAGAGGCTCAATCTCCAAGAATCAAATATGCTGTGTTTCCTCAAATTATGAACCCATTACAGAGAAATGACTATGGAAAATGGGAGAAAATGATAAAGGGGTTTAATGGGGTAAGAACACAGAAAGGCTCCATTAGTTTTCAGTGCTGCCTGTGTATGAGAGGAACCTGTGCTGAGTATGAAACATGCATATTCCTGGGCTCCAACTCCTGATGAGAGGTCTGGAGCAGGGCCCAGAAATGTACGTGTCTACAGACTGGTACCCGTGTGAGGGCTCTAAGGACCATGCTTTGAGAACATGGAGTGCAGATGAGACATATCCATGAACAGAAGGCCTGGAAGCTACAGATGTCATGCATAGACTCAAACTTCTGATCAGATTGAGGGCTGGGAGCTGAGAACCTAGCGGCAACTCCTTCCAGGCTCAAAGGAATGAGGGCGGGGAAAGCGGAGCTGTCTTCTTTCTATCAGAGGAGAGGACATCCCAGCAAAGCCCCTTGCCCTCCCCCTGGTGTCTGAATGAGATACTGCAAGTCAAGACTCAAACGGAGAGTGTGATGGATGAACAGCTGCCCTGGGAAAGGTAAGTGGACAAAGTTCAGCTCAAGTCTTGCCTCTTCCAGAAAACTTCTCTTAACTTCATTCTCTCATCTATGCTCCTAGAGCCCTCATTTCTGAAACACACCACCTCACTCTACCAAGCCTCCTGTTGATGTCTCTGAAATGGTTATTTTTATGCTTATGGGGATGCAAAAAACTTTATCTCAAAGACTTGGGGACACCTTCTACAGCCGGAAATATGCATATAGTACCTAGAGTTATGAAGATAGCAACCAAAGAACAAATACCAGCGATGCAGCTGGACAGGGAGAAAGGGAGAAGGAAGGTAGAGTAATCTCTCATCTAATACAACCGAACCTCAAGAGAGTAGATAAATTAAGATACAGCAGAAAGGTTGCATACTCTGACTCTCCATTTCTATCACAGTGTGTAAAAGGCAAAATCATGCAGACATAATTTGGATCAATGGTTGTTAGGGAAGATTTGGGGATGAGCTGGAGAAGGTAAATGCTTTGTAATCAGACTTGGAGGCAGGAAGAGCAGAAAATATATTGGGGAGCAGAAGTGGGCTAGAGAAAGTCTCAGAAAACATTCTACCTCTTAGGCCATGCCATAGTGGTGGGAGAAAAACCTCCTGGGCCATGCACAGCACTCTTCCAGCTCTGCCCTGGCAGCTGACTAATATCTTAGGGATGTGAGAGGCCCAGGAAGAGATGCTGCCAAGGATTTCAAGAAGGGAAGGTCACAGGATCTTGGGTAGGAGGGAGAACAACAATAAGAGCAACTGACAAACTCGCCTTCCAATGCAGGAGACATAAGAGACATGGGTTTGATCCCTGCATCAGGAAGATCCCCTGGAGGAGGGCGTGGCAACCCACTCCAGTATTCTTGCCTAGAGCATCCCATGGACAGAGAAGCCTGGCAGGCTACAGCACAAAGAGCTGGATATGACTGAGGCAACTTAGCCTGCATGCAAGACTTGATTCAAGCTTTCCATGTGCCAGGCATTGTGTGCTATAGTCATCTAATCCTCACAAATGTTTTTGGCATTATTTTTGTTGTTGTTCAGTCGCTAAGTTGTGTCCGACTCTTTGTAACCCCATGGACTGCAGCACACCAGGCTTTCCTGTCTTTCACTATCTCCCGGAGTTTGCTCCAACTGTCCATTGAGTAGGTGATGCTATCCAACCATTTCATCCTCTGTTGCCCCCTTCTCCTCCTGCCTTCAGTCTTTCCCAGCATCATTATTATCCCCATGTAACACAGGAGACTGCTGGAGCCCAGAGATGGTAGGTAGTCTGCACAAAGTAACACAGCTAAAGAGAAGAGGATTTGAACTCAGGCACCTCTGGCTCCAGTGCCCTTGCCCTTACCCACCACCATATAGGCCATATCCCACCATGCCAGTGATGGCAGAGTCTCTTCTGCCACCTTCTTGCCATGTGCCTATCCTGACTTGGCTGGCACACTTCTGTTGGTGGGTACTCACTATTTCCCAGGGAAGGTCACACCACAACGGATTTGAAATTGACCTCAATGCATTTACTCATAACCCAGTTACCCCTTCCAGTCCTGAGTCCTTAATGCTGCCCATCAAACATTTCCATCAGCTCCTGGGCTCTGGGTGGGTTTGCACTTCCAGCCCCCTGAAACTACATGCTTCCACGTGACTTCATTCGACCAATAAAATGTGAAGTTTTAGAAGCCAGTGTGCAGTTCATCTCTTGCTACAGTGTTGAGGGTAGGGGAGGGAGAGTGGGGGCTCCAGGTGAGCTATTTCAAATCCTAAAAGATGATGTGTGAAAAGTGCTGCACTCAATATGCCAGCAAATTTGGTAAAATCAGCAGTGGCCACAGGACTGGAAAAGGTCAGTTTTCATTCCAATCCCAAAGAAAGGCAATGCCAAAGAATGTTCAAACTATCGCACAATTGCACTCATCTCACATGCTAGCAAACTGATGCTCAAAATTCTCCAAGTGAGGCTTCTAGAGTAGGTGAATGGAGAACTTCAAGCTGAATTTCGAAAAGGCACAGGAACCAGAGATCAAATTGCCAACATGTGTAGGATCATAGAAAAAGCAAGAGAGTTCCAGAAAAACATCTACTTCTGCTGTATTGACTATGGCAAAGTCTTTGACTGTGTGGATCACAGCAAACTGGAAAATTCTTCAAGAGATGGTAATACCAGACCACCTGACCTGCCTCCTGAGAAATCTGTATGAAGGTCAAGAAGCAACAGTTAGAACCAGACATGGAACAACAGACTGGTTCCAAATCAGGAAAGGAGTACATCAAGGCTGCATATTGTCACCCTGCTTATTTAACTTATATGCAGAGCACATCATGAGAAACGTTGGACTGGATGAAACACAAGCTGGAATCAAGATTGCCGGGAGAAATAGTAATAGCCTCAGATATTCAGATGACACCACCCTTATGGAAGAAAGTGAAAAAGAACAAAAGAGCCTCTTGATGAAAGTGAAAGAGGAGAGTGAAAAAGTTGGCTTAAAATTCAACATTCAGAAAACTAAGATCATGGCATCTGGTCCCATCACTTCATGGCAAATAGATGGGGAAACAATGGAAACCGTGACAGACTTTATTTTTTCGGGCTCCAATATCACTGCAGATGGTGACTGCAGCCATGAAATTAAAAGACACTTGCTCCTTGGAAGAAAAGCTGTGACAAACCTAGACAGCATATTAAACAGCAGAGACGTTACTTTGCCAACAAAGGTCTGTCTAGTCAAAGCTATGGTTTTTCCAGCAGCCATGTATGGATGTGAGAGTTGGACCACAAAGAAAGCTGAGCACCAAAGAATTGATGCTTTTGAACTGTGGTGTTGGAGAAGACTCTTGAGAGTCCCTTGGACTGCAAGGAGATCAAACCAAATTCTTAAAGGAAATCAATCCTGAATATTCATTGGAATATTGCTGAAGCTGAAGCTCCAATATTCTGGCCACCTGATGCGAAGACGTGACTCATTTGAAAAGACCGTGATGCTGGGAAAGATTGAAGGCAGGAGGAGAAGGGGATAACGGAGGATGAAATGGTTGGATAGCATCACCAACTCGATGGACGAGTTTAGTTTGAGCAGGATCTGGGAGTTGGTTATGGACAGGGAAGCCTGGCGTGCTGCAGTCCATGGGGTTGAAAAGAGTCAGACACGACTGAGTGACTGAACTGAAGTGAACTGAGGAGGGGAGGGAGGGTGGGGAATCACGTCTGGAGAAAAGGCCCCTTGGCTTGGATTCCTAAGTGACTAGGACGAGCGGAGTCCCTCCTGCCCCGTACCGGGACACGAGCAAGAAATGAGCCTTGGGTGTGTAAGCCACTGAGATTTGGGGATTGACAGCCAAACCTAGCCTGTCCTGACTGACTTGGTCCCACAGAGTAAGTCACTATGCTCCAAGCCAGCAACAACCCAGCCTCCTGCAAGCCTTCTCTAAGCTACCTAGCCCCAGTCTTTTCAGCTGAGCCTGTTAGGACTCAGTTTGTTGACTTGTCACCTGATCTTTTCTTCTGGACAGGCTGCAATATGAGAACTGAGTCCAGGAGCAATCGGCAAAGCCCATCGCCTCTCCCCGCCTCCTCAGCCCTCGGCCTCAGCCTTGCAGTGATTCTACTGAGCTTTTGGCAGGCGAATAAGGCTAGCCTTGTCCCTGGGTTCCATTCTGACCTGCCTGTTTCCAATCCTTTGGTGGTGGTGGTTTAGTCACTAAGTCGTCTCTGACTCTTTGCGACCCCATGGACTGTAGTCCACCAGACTCCTCTGTCCATGGGATTTCCCAAGCAAGAATACTGGGGTGGGTTGCCATTTCCCTCTCCAGGGGATCTTCCTGACATCTCCTGCTTGGCAGGCAGATTCTTTATCACTGAGCCACCCAGGAAGACATTGGGCCCTGGCTAAAGACAGAATTTAGGATTTAGAATTAGAGTGACCTGCATTTATATCTTGGCTCTGCTACTAACTTACTGAGTTATGGTGGGCAAGTTACTTAACCTCTCTGAGCCTGTTTTCAAAAAAAAAGAATATAAATGATAAGACTAACCTGAGATAATTGTATCAGTCAAGCACCCAGCTCTTCCCTGGAATCTAGTGGGCCTGTACAGATGTCGTTTCCCCTCTTTTCCTCCTAAACCCCACGTCTTTCAGGCTCACAAAGTGGGAGGGGGGGAGAAGGCATTTTTGGAATGAGGCCCCAGGCGGCTCCTCTACCATTGCAGTGTTCCCTGAGTCTCAGGCCAGTCGGGGGGCCCCTTCTACCTCCCCTCCCAGCTCACAGCTGTCTGCTCCCTCTACCCCCATCTCAGGGGGCTGCCCCTTGGGGCTGGGAGAGAGGGAAGTGGACGCCAGGCTGCAGATGTTCAGAGCTCAGAGAAGGCTGCTGAGCTAATCCCAGGGCTGCTGGCGAGACTGGGCCAGCGCCTCAGAAGTGGGCTTCCAAGAGGCCCTCTCCTGCCTGCCGGCGGCCTGTGGCTCGGCTCGAATTTCCGAGGCCCCAGCTCGGGAACAGCTGCATGGCTTCCCCTCCCTGCCTCCGTGTTCTCTCCTCTCTTCTCCCGACATGAGTCAAGGAGACTATTGAGCAGGGCTAGCCAGGGGTCTGGAAAGAATCCAGAAGGCTCCCAGACACTCAGCTCAGGTCTCTGAAGCCCCAGGGAGCTCAGACACATGGGGTTTCTCGGGCCTCTCTGCTTGTTTCCTGCGGCTCTTCATTTGGCCAAAAACCTCAGGACTGACTTTGATGTTTGGACTGGTGTCCACCCCTTTGCTCCCTGCCTGGCTGGCCTTCCCAAGACACCTCCCCAGTGTGGCAGGCAGAACCAGACTTCGGGTGGGGCCTCTTGCTTCAGCGGCACCCCCACCTACAAGCCTTCACAGCCTCATCCTCCCCACCCCCAGGTCCCTAAATATCTCCCAGGGTTGAACCTCTGACCTCCCTTTGCACACCCCCATCAAAAGCCCCCCACCCTGCCCTCCACCGGCAGAGGTGTGTGTGTGTGGGTGCTCACCACCGTTTCCTGAACATTTGGTACATGAAAAGCTTGTTTTCTTTTTTCCTCAACTATCTTGCTTTTTCCTCTCTGACAAATAAGGAAATGGAAAACCAGAGAGACTAACTTCTTCATAGAAATATGAAGTGGCAAAATTAGGATTTGAACCCACTTCTGATGTGCGGATGACTTTTGAGCCCATGCCCCCTCTCCACCCAGCCACCTGGCCTGGCCAACACCAGTCCAGTCCTCTGGTCTGGAGCACCCATTGGGGCTGCATGATTCACCCTGACCTGGACCACGAGTGTTCCATGAGCTGTGGATGTGTGTGCCCTTTCAGCTGAACACATTTGGCCAAGAGTGAGAATGAGGAGAGGATGATAGAGCTGGTGATTTAGGAAGCAGGCTATGGGAGGGCCAAATCTACCACCTTCGGTTGGGTTCCCAGTCTCCAGCTCAATACATGCTCCTTTTCATGCTGGGAGTGATTCTGAGTGAACATAAGCATACCATTCGGATGTGACCTTGAAACACAAGCTAGCTACCACTCAGGGATCTGACCCACTCCTGTATCCTCCTGGGCAGGGGAGGCTTGTGTCCATAGGGCCCTGTGTAAGGAGGAAGACCAGGAGTGGGGCAGAGGAGAAAATTGTACTGGAGTGTCTGAAGTGGTTTGGGAGGGTGATAGCCCTGCCATGGCAATGCAAGGGGCTGAGCTGAGGTCTAGCCACCCACGGAAGAGCAGCAATGTAGGGGCACTGGGAACCTCACAGCTCCTCCTCAGTCAAGGGGCATCATTTTCTCATCTGCTCAGTGGGGGTTTGTATACAGTAGGCTCTAGCTAAATGGGGATGGCTGCATTAAGCTTAGTGAATCCCCGGAAGGACGGACTCGGCATGAGGGGGCTTAAGAACCCTCCGCCTGCACTCAGGGCTGGCCTGGAATTGAAGATGGGTTGAATCTCAGTGATAGAAGAGGAGGGTGTATCGGTGGGCCAGTGGTGGGATCTGGAGGCAGTAGAAGTTGGGGAAGGAGGGGTGGTGCTGAGATGAATGCGTTAACTCAATTTATGAAAATTAAAATTCATGTTACAGAATTTAGCGCTTTAAAGTCATAATTAAGTGGCATTTAGCACATTCACAATGGTGTGTAACCACCACCTTTATCTAGTTCCAAAACATTTTCATCATCCCCAAAGGAGACCCCTTACTCATTAAGCCATCGCTCCCCAGTCTCCCCTCTGCCCAGTCCCTGGCCACCACCCAGTCTGTTTTCTGTCTCTTGGATTTACCTATTCTGGTTCAGATACATGGATTCAAACAACAGGCGCCCTTTTATGACTGACTTCTTGCACTCAGCGTAATGTTTTCAAGGCTCATCCTTGTTGCTGCATGAATCAGTATTCCATTCTTTTCTCATGACAGAACAACATTCCGTTGGATGGATACACCACATCTTGTTCATTCATCATTCAACTATTCACACTGTTGGTGGATGTTTGCGTTGTTTCCTCCACTGGACCCGTTTTGAGGCGAAAGTCACTGAAAAGCTGAGGTCCCACCATCATCACTCAAACCTTGGAGTGAGCAGCGCTTCAGGCAGAGTCCCCCCATCAAGTCCTTTCCCGCCCAGGCAGCTAGCTGCTCTGGTGGCCACAGCGGCGTACTGGAGCGGCTGCCGGGCAGCGTGCCCTGCAGAGCAGCTGAGTTGCTTGGCCTCCATTCAGATCCCCTGACCCAGGGCAGAGGGACAAGAGGATGCGCAGAGAAGGGAAGGTGGAGGAAAGCAAGCTGAGCGTGAGTTCCCACGGAGGCCTCTGGAGGCTCCTGGCTCATGAGTAGAGTCCACCGTGTAGCAAGCCTAGCTGTGTCCGGGTCTCACTGGAACCCATCCGACCACCATCAGCTGGACAGGGCTTGTCCGAGTGCGGAAACTGAGCCCCCGGCAGTGGCAGTGGCTTGAACAACCCGGAGCCAAGCCAGAGATCAAACCTGGATGCTCTGATTCCCAGCCTGGGCGAGCTCTGCCCTCCTGGCATCAGCATGGGGCCTGGTGCAGGCTTAGAGGGGCTGCCCCATCTCTCTGGTGGGCCTGTTCCTCAGCCGGAAGCAGGTAAGGGGTCTGTCTCTTTCTATCATATGTGGAGGACAGAAGAGGAAGGAGCAATCACTGGATCTAGAGCCCTGGGTTCAAGCCACCCTCCAGCAAGCCCCTCCCACCCTCACAGCTTCCCTTCCCCACCCCCGACCTGTAAAGTGGAAACTTTAGCTCCCTGGGAGGTGGTGATGGGGTCCAGATGAGTCCATACATGGGACACGGGTAGCAGGCTATAAAGTCCTATGCCAACTCTTGGTTCACTGTGGCCCCAGCAGGCAAGATCTGGCCGTCCTATCCTGGAAGAAGGGCTGTCCCAAGAGTGTGTTTATCTCACCCGGCTCTGGGCCAATAACGCACTTGATCCAACCCGGCCCCCAGCCGCAGCTCCAGCCCCAAGGAAAGAACAGCATCCCGTCTGTATTAATCACCTCCCCCAACTCCGTGCCAGACTTGAGCTAAATTAAATGCATCCCCAGCCAGCAGCTCCGTCCCCAGAAACTGAACACATCCTTCCCGGCTCCCCTCCCACCCACAGCTGTGCCCTCCTACCCACAGCTATGCCCTCCCATGAGGCCGGCAGCTGGGACCCTTACAGGCCTCCATACGCAGTCCTGGAGCTGCCCTCTGGCCTCTGGCTGTCCCCAGCAGGACCGAGGACGCTCCCCCACACCCCTCACCATGGCTTGGCCTAGGGGGGAGGTTGGCATCAAGTCCCTCCATCCTTCCTTCCTTCCTTCCACAAACATTTTGAGTGCCTTCTAAACATCCTGCTTCCTCTCCTTTAAATACATGAAAAACCAAACACATTCCTGCCCTCCTGGAGCTTACATTCTAGTAAGGGGAGACAAAGAGAAAACAAATCAAGTAAATCATACAAAGTGTTAGAAGGTGAAAAGCACTCTTTTAAAAGACAGACAAAAGAGGCCAGTGTGAGGGGTCAGGGTGCAGGTGGGTGAGCATGAAGGGCGATTTGCCATCTGAAAGAGGAAGGTGGGACAGGCCTCACTAAAAGGATGACTGCCGAGGAGGCCACTGTAGTCCCCACCTGAAAGGTTTATGTTTGTAGAGCACTGGCGGCAGGCGCTAGTTTTGACTGTTTTCAGGGGCGGGGAGGGCAGAATTGTTGACGTAGCCATTCTGTCCAGCTCGGGGATGGCTCCTCCAGTCCTAGGCAGGGAGGGGTTCTCTTGTGGGTGGAAGTCCCAAGGGAGCGGGGCAGCTGGCTTTACCCAGAGGGGACCTGCAGCTGGGGACGAGCCAGGGTAAAATCTCGGTCTGTGCCAAGGATGCCGGCCTGTTCAGAACAGAGGAAGCCCCAGCTGACACCAAAACAGGCCTCAGCTGGGCAAACTGACCAAGTTGGTGGGGATACCGGGAAAGGCACCTGGGGGCCGTGAGCCATGATACATGTGCTGCTAAGGTGTGAGCCTCCTGTCCTGGCTCCCTCTGTGCCAGACTTGCCGTCTGCACATATACACACTCATACACACACACACTTCTTCTTTCTAGCACACATATGGCGTATCACGCATCCATCAGCACACATGACAATGTACCCACAACACTCATTGAACCAGCAGACTCAGAGAGACCCACCATCACACTCATGCACACATGAGTGTGTGTGCAAGAATATCACAACACCTACACACAATACACATACACAAACAATATATCACACACGCACCATTATGTCACACACATTCACACGCCCATACACCCTCAAGTGAAGACTCAACACACACACAACTCCACACACACATGCTACTCCACACGGGCACACACACACCACACATCACCAACACACATTATATACCCAGGCACCACCACATATATAACACACACGCCAGACACACCCCACACTTTGTGGTAAAGTACAGGCCTGAAGAGTCTAGACAAGCTATCTGAACCTATCTTTGTCACTCACGGAAATGGGAAACCCATGATGTGTCCCCTGACAACCAGGGCAGGGCGGAGGGAGACCTTCAGCATTTTCTAAGTGTTGTTTCATAAAATGTCCACTAAAGAAGAGTTTTCTTATCACCATGCAGAGGTCTCTGGGACAAGGAGAAGATCGGGCATAAATTCAAGAAACTGGGCTTTACTCCTAGCCTGGCTGGCTACGAGTTACATGTCATTGGGTAAGTTTCTCTACCTCTGGAAACTTCAGTTTCTTCATCTGCAAAATGAGAATGAAAACTGTTTATTCCAAACTTCTCAGAAGGAGTGAAACTCTGAGAAATTGCTTTGTAAGCTGAAGAAATACCAATACAAAATAGGATTGTCAAAAATTCATACAAATGGTCTAAGCTTTGTTGTTCCCTCATCCCCACCCCCTCACACTTCCTGTCAAGTCCAGGCATTCTACACTCCTCCTGGAGGCTTGAGCAGTGGCCCCGGCTGCTTCCAGGGGAAGCTTAATGGAGTGACACAGGAAGTGAGATGGTGCTGCTCGATGGGCCATCTCTATCTTCCCAACTCAGGACCCAGCAGGAAGTGATTCTTACCAGCATCACTGCCATCCCATGGGCTGTCAGGGGCTGAGAAGTCACAGCCACGCTGGGGAGAACACCCACTAGGGAAGAGACACAGAGCCGCAGTATCCTTCACCCAGCCCCAGCCTGCCCCACCCTACGCGGGGCTGACACTTTGCAGAGAGCACTGGAAGGGCATTCACACTGGAAGAGAGCTTCTCTGTGCAAGGTAACAGCTGCTCTGAGCCATCACCGGGATGGGGGTGATGGCTAGGCACCATCTTGCTTCTCCTAGGCAAGAAGGGAGGAACTAGGTCCCTGTGGAGTGCTGTAAGAACATGCAATCAGCTCTTGAAGCCTCCTCAAAGAGGGGGACTCTGTCCTTCTCAAAATCCACAAAGGCTGTAATAACTTGGGTGGGCACAGGTCCGCAACTGGAGCACTGCTACTTTGCATCTCTCTCATGTAACAATCCTCAGGGCAGCCGCCCTGTGTCTTTGGGTGCCAGGCTCACTGCAGTTTCTCTGCCCTCATCTTCATGGTCCAAACTGGCCCACTGATGTGTCTGCATTCCAGACAGCAGGATACTGTGGGACAGCCTGCAGTCTCTATCACAAAAGGCAAGGAAAGGAGCCATTACAGTGGTCATTTTCTGTTGTCACCCTTCCACGTTTTTCTTTCCTTGTCTCTCAGCTCTGTGCTGGGGTGACCTCACCCCTGCAAAATTAGTCCTCCTGGCTTTTCAGCCTCCGGCTTCTGGTTGGGTTAATGAGGAAGGGGAAGGGGGATTCTGGAAAGTAAAAGGAGAGAGCACTGGGCTATCTCTCCCATGCTCCCCACTCTCTTTTCATCAGCATGTCTCCACCTGCAAGTGTGACCTCCATGATCAGAGTTCCCTCAGGAGACCCCTCTTCCATAGCTTTTGCTCTCAAGGGGCCCAGAATACAATTTTCTCTCCTAATCCTTTCAGCCTGGGGCTTCCCCTCGCTGCTAGTCTCTACAAGCCTCTTGCTTCCCTGTCTGTTCCCCTAACCTGCCCACACTCTATCAATAGTTTCTTTATTACAGCATCTTCACGGGTACCACCTGGATTGATTCTGTTTCCTGAAGAGACCTTAATGGACACAGCCCTCAAGGGGAAATGATGTCTAAATGCCTGGAGCAGATAGAGTATGCTTGAGTCTTGCAATCTAAGCTCTGGACCATCAGCAATGACTCTTCCTCCTCTCTCCTTGCAGATTCTGCCTTCTCCTATATTTCTTTCTAGATGTGCCCTGTGTCTCCACAGACTTAATCTGAACACATAGGTGGAATTTAGCACCTTCCCTCAAAAGAATGCAATCAGAACTTCCACCTCAGTACCTGAATGAGTTGGCTGAGAATGGAGGACCCAGGATGAAGAGACTGATTTTCTCAGCCTCCATCAAAAGCTTGGGGGCCTCAGGCTCACCTATCAACATCCCACCTCTTGCAGAAATCACACGAACAGCCTCTTTGGAGGATGGCGAACCAATTTCTGCTTGTGCCCTTCTGGTGACAGGGAGCTCGGTGTCTCTTGAAGCAGTCAATTCTATTTCTACATGGCTTGGTCTCAAACTAGTGAGAATCGAAATCTATCTCCACCCAGTTTCTACGCACAGGACACAGTTGTGACTGTGTCACAACTATGGTGACTTTGAAGATGTCGGTAATTGTGTCCTCCTGAATCTTCTCTCCATGCATCGTGTATCTAACCCAGCCTCCCTGTCACTTTCAAGTGACCTTCTCTTTCCCTCCTTCCCTTCTTTCCTTGATATGAATAGTTTACAGAATATTTCCTGGGGAGATGGAAGAAGAATCACATCTCACTTCACACAGCAGAAACTTAGTAACATTTCCCCGTAAACACTTCGATTTTCCTTTCGAAATTCCTTTATCCTGCTGTATCCTGCTGATACTTACCTTTCTTCCCCTCCCCTGTCCCCTTCTCCAAAATGGTCGTGTCTGTCACCCTGGGACTCAGAATCCCTCCCTAGCCTCCAGGCCCACAGCCTAGTCTGTGAGACTGTACTTTTCTCACTCACCACCAGAGGGCTCCCTACTTGAGTTTGGTTTGCACCCATCTCAAGCCGCAGTGAAAATAACTGAAAAGAGAAGTAAAAGGCAAAGGAGAAAAGGAAAGATAAACCTATTTGAATGCAGACTTCCAAAGAATAGCAAGGAGAGATAAGAAAGTCTTCCTCAGTGATCAATGCAAAGAAATAGAGGAAAACAATAGAATGGGAAAGACTAGCGATCTCCTCAAGAAAATTAGAGAGATACCAAGTGAATATTTCATGCAAAGATGGACATAATAAGGGAAAGAAATGGTATGGACCTAACAGAAGCAGAAGATATTAAGAAGAGGTGGCAAGAATACACAGAAGAACTGTACAAAAAAGATCTTCAGGACCCAGATAATCACAATGGTGTGATCACTCACCTAGAGCCAGACATCCTGGAATGCAAAGTCAAGTGGACCTTAGGAAGCATCACTATGAACAAAGCTAGTGGAGGTGATGGAATTCCAGTTGAGCTATTTCAAATCCTAAAAGATGATGCTGTGAAAAGTGCTGCACTCAATATGCCAGCAAACTTGGAAAACTCAGCAGTGGCCACAGGACTGGAAAAGGTCAGTTTTCATTCCAAACCCAAAGAAAGGCGATGTCAAACAATGCTGAAACTACTGCACAACTGCACTCATCTCACACGCTAGCAAAGTGATGCTCAAAATTCTCCAAGCCAGGCTTCAACAGTACGTGAACCATGAACTTCCAGATGTTCAAACTGGATTTAGAAAAGGCAGAGGAACCAGAGATCAAATTGCCAACATCCGATGGATCATCAAAAAAGCAAGAGAGTTCCAGAAAAACAGCTACTTCTGCTGTATTGACTATGGCAAAGCCTTTGACTGTGTGGATCACCACAACCTGTGGAAAATTCTTAAAGAGATGGGAATACCAGACCACCTGACCTGCCTCCTGAGAAATCTGCATGCAGTTCAAGAACTGGACATGGAACAACAGACTAGTTCCAAAGCAGGAAAGGAGTACGTCAAGGCTGTATATTGTCACCCTGCTTATTTAACTTATATGCAGAGTACATCATGAGAAATGTTGGACTGGATGAAACACAAGCTGGAATCAAGATTGTTGGGAGAAATATCAATAACCTCAGATATGCAGATGACACCACCCTTATGGCAGAAAGGGAAGAGGAACTAAAGAGCCTCTTGATGAAAGTGAAAGAGGAGAGTGAAAATGCTGGCTTAAAACTCAACATTCAGAAAACTAAGATCATGGCATCTGGTCCCATCACTTCATGGCAAATAGATGGGGAAACAATCGAAACCATGACAGACTATTTTTTCAGGCTCCAAAATCACTGCAGATGGTGACTGCCGCCATGAAATTAAAAGAAGTTTGCTCCTTGGAAGAAAAGTTATGACCAATCTAGAGAGCATATTAAAAAACAGAGACATTACTGCCAACAAAGATCCATCTAGTCAAAGCTTTGGTTTTTCCAGTAGTCATGTACAGATGTGAGAGTTGGACTATAAAGAAAGCTGAGCACCAAAGAATTGATGCTTTTGAACTGTGGTGTTGGAGAAGACCCTTGAGAGTCCCTTGGACTGCAAGGAGATCCAACCAGTCCATCCTAAAGGAGATCAGTCCTGGGTGTTCATTGGAAGGACTGATTTTGAAGCTGAAACTCCAATACTTTGGCCACCTGATGTGAACAGCTGACTCACTGGAAAAGACCCTGATGCTGGGAAAGATTGAGGGCAGGAGGAGAAGGGGACGAGGATGAGATGGTTGGATGGCATCACCAACTCAATGGACATGAGTTTGAGTAAGCTCCAGGAGTTGGTGATGGACAGGGAAGCCTGGTGTACCACAGTCCATGGGGTCGCAAAGAGTCAGACATGACTGAGCAACTGAACTGAACAGAACAAGCACAGCGCCGTTTGAACTGTAGTTTTATCCATGCTGTTCCCTCTCAGAACTGTCCTTGTACCAGTGTCTATTTTTGGCCCTCTGGACTAAAATATCCATCTATAGAGCTCTTAATTGTCTTTCAGATATCAACTGATATGAGGTCTCTGGGAAGCATTCCTGACACCCCTCCCTTACCATTGTGGTCCTGCACAGTGAGGTAATACAGCCTTAGCATCCTCTGGACTCTGACTACAGTACTCATTACATGGTATCCTCAGTGTAATGGCTTTTCCATCCTTGAACATCTGTATAGTGGACGGTCTCAACACCAAATACAGGCCTTGTGTAACACACTGAGCAATGTGAAATAGGACTATCACCTCCCTTGTTCTTATTTTTACATCCTTGTAACTAAAGATGGCAAAGAGGTTTTGCTTTATTTTAGTTTTGGAGCCAACCCAAATTCCTATACTTTACCCCAAGGATTCTTCCTGAATCAGATCTTCCCTAATCCTGAATTTGTGAAATTTGAGAATTTCTCCTTGTTCATTTTGGCTTTTCATCCATCTTTACAAGATCTCTGTGGATTTTGAACGTGTATATAGCACAGACCCCCAGGTTTGGTGTTCCTGAAGTGTTAGTCACTCAGTCTTGTCTGACTCTTTGTGACCCCATGGACTGTAGCCCACCAGGTTCCTCTGTCCATGTGACTTCCCAGGTGAGAATACTGGAGTGGGTTGCCATTCCCTTCTCCAAGGGATCTTCCTGACCCAGGGATCGAACCCAGGTCTCCTGCACGGCTTGCAGATTCTTTACCAACTGAGTTACCAGAGAAGCCCCTGATGCAAACTACTGGCTTTAGTAGATCTAGCCTGTCAGCATCAGTTATTGGTGTCACAATTGGTGTTCATGGAGCTCCACTGTATACTTGTGAAGGCTGAACCCTCCCCCATGACCCCTAGCTGGAGCCTGAGTTGTGTGTGTTTTTAGTCTCCCAGTCATGTCTGACTCTTTGTGACCCCATGGGGTGTAACCTGCCAGGGTCCTCTCTCCATAGAATTCTCTAGGCAAAAATACTGGAGTGGGTTGCCATGCCTTCCTCCAGGGGAACTTCCTGACCCAGGGATCAAACCCAGGTCTCCTGCATTCCAGGCAGATTCTTTACCACCTAGCCACCAGGGAAGCCCAGCTAGAGCCTACAACCAGCAAAACACAGCAGCTTCCTCTCCTTTGAAGGCCAGCTCTGAACAGTTCTGTTAGCTGTCTTTGTTCTCAAAGTCAACCAAATTCTAAGATACTCTCCCATAACCTTGGACACACAGTAGGTGCTCAAGAAATGTTAGTTCCCTTTTACCCCATATGATGATCTCAATACCTTCTCGTTACACATTAATTCAATGAAGAAATTATGGTCTACAAGATACAAAGATTTTAAAAGTACATTGACTTCATCAAAAGAAAAAAATTAAAAAGACATGCCTTCTTCCCAGAAGGAGCTTAAATTAAGATATAAACAAACAAGTAAACAATGATAAGATGCTGTAAACAAGTGTTACATAGTCCCTCCTTCCAAATTTTTGAAAATTCTTTATGTAATTAGTTTCCTGTGATATTTTAGAATGTAGTAGTATCTCAGTCCTCCTGGGGATAACCATAAACAGAAGAAGCATTTGTACCAAAATAGCCAGCAGTAAAAAATCTGCTGGCAATGCAGGAGACACGGATTCGATCCCTGAATCAGGAAGATACTCTGGAGAAGGAAATGGCAACCCACTCCAGTATTCTTGCCTGGGAAATCCCATAGACAGAGGAGCCCGGCAGGCTGCAGTCCATGGGGCTGCAGAGTCAGACATGGTTGAGCGATGAACCACAACACAACTGCTGCTGCCGCTGCTGCTGCTAAGTCGCAACTACCCTACAGTTCTAGGTAAGAGTGCTGGAGTGGGTTGCCGGTTCCTTCTCCAGGGGATCTTCCCTACCCAGGGATCGAACCCAGGTCTCCCTCATTGCAGGCACACGCTTTACCATCTGAGCCACCAGGGAATCCCATGACAAGCGCTACTCATGTACAAAGACACGCCAATAGATGTCTCAGTGTCTCATTAGAGTATTTCCAGAAATTATCACAGAGTTTTAACATAAAAGATGGAGGCCAAACAAAAACAACACACCTACAAAACAACTTAGAAAACACAAAAACCAATACGAGGAGCCAAGATGGCGGAGGACTAGGACGGGGAGACCACTTTCTCCCCTACAAATTCATCAAAAGAACAATTTAACGCTGAGCAAACTTCACAAAACAACTTCTGACCGCTAGCAGATGACATCAGGGACCCAGAAAAGCAGCCCATCATCTTTGAAAGGAGGTAGGACAAAATATAAAAGATAAAAAGAGAGACAATATAGTTAGGGATGGAGATCCGTCCCGGGAAGGGAGTCGTAATAGAGGAAGTTTCCAAACACCAGGAAACCCTCTCACTGGCGGGTCTGGGGGAAGTTTTCAAATCTCAGAGGGCAACTTAACTGGGAGGAAAAATAAATAAAACCCACAGATTACATGCCTAAAAGCAACTCCCTGCAGAAAAGTACCCCAGACGCCCGCATCCGCCACCAGCAAGTGGGGGCGGAATGGAGAGGACCGGGCGGCATTGCTTAGGGTAAGGACTGGGCCTGAATGCCCTGAGGGCAATCGGAGGGAGCTGATGTGAGACAGCAACTTAAACTGTGGGATAGCAAGAGAGAGAGAGAGAAAGTTAACCGGCCCGAACATACTCCCGGCCGTTCGCGGAACAAAGGGACTGAGCAATTCCAGAGAAGAGCTAGCCAGCGGCGGACCGGGCCATCCCCCGCCGGAGGCAGGAGGCAGGGGGGAGGGGAAAAGGGCAAACTCGGCCGCAGAGACGGCATCCCCTACCGAACTGCAAACAGGCTTCCAGTTTCTAACCAAAGACTTCCTGAGATTCTGGATGGTCAACACCCGCTGGGAAGGTCGCGGCTAGAGGCCAGCTCCCAAGAATAGACACAAGGCGCACGCACCCGACTGGTGCGCACGGAAGCTGAGGCTGGGACCGCGGAGGGGAGAAGGCGCACCACACCCGGGGAGAGTGTGCCCGTCAAGCTCCTGGCTGCCTGAGCTGCTCAGGCTGGGGAAGGCACAAAACGCAGGCCCAACTGAGTCCGTGCTTTTGTGGAATACCCAAAAACTGGAACCACATGCAACACAGGGCCTGCTCCATATAGAGCAGCCTGGAGCCTGAGCAGTGTAAACGGGGAAAGCACACACCCATGAGCGGGGCAAACCCAGTGTGGCCGGAACACTGTGAGTGCTCCCCACACGGGCCAGTGACATTTGTCTGCAGTGCCCCTTCCTCCCCACAGCACGACTGAACAAGTGAACCTAAACAAGAGACCACCTCCGCCCACCTGTGTCAGGGCGGAAATTAGACACTGAAGAGACTGGCAAACAGAAGCCAAATAAACAAAGGGAACCACTTCAGAAGGGACCGGTGCAACAGATTAAAATTCCTGTAGGTAACACTGACTACACTGGAAGGGGCCTGTAGATATCGAGAAGTGTAATCTGGAACAAGGAGCTATCTGACACTGAACTGAACCCACACTGACTGCAACAGATCCAGAGAAATTCCTAGATATATTTTTACTTTTTTTTTCTTTAATTAAAAAAATTTCTTTTATTTTCTTTTTAAATTTTTTCTCTTTTATTTTCTTTTAAAATTCCCTATTACCCCCCATTACTCCTTAACTTTCATTTTCATGTTTTTACTGTTTTTTTAATTAGAAAAAAATTTTTTTTCTTGTTTTATTTTTCTTCTCTTATTTTCTTTTAAAGTCCTCCATTACTCCTCTGTTACTCCTTAATTTTCATTTTCATTTCACTATAACCTTGCAAAAAAAAAAACAGAGAGAAGCCCTATTTTTAAACCGAACTTCATATATATTTCTAAAATTTTTGTGTTTTTGTTTTTAATATTGTATTTTTAAGAGTCTAACCTCTACTCTAGATTTTAAATCTTTGTTTTTCAGTATTTGATATCAATTTTGGACATTTAAGAATCCAATATTCAGTACCCATTTTTACTCAGGAGTGTGTTGATTACTCTCTCCCACTTTTGACTCTCCATTTTCTACCTCAGGTCACCTCTATTTCCTCCCTCCCCCTTCTATTCCCAATCCAATTCTGTGAATCTCTGCGGATGTCTGGGCTATGGAGAATACTTAGGGAACAGAGAACTGCGTAGATCTGTCTCTCTTCTCTTGAGTCCCCCTCTTTTTCCTCCTGCTCATCTCTATCTCCTTCCTCCCTCTCCTCTTCTTCATGTAACTCTGTGAACCTCTCTGGGTGTCCCTCACGGTGGAGAATCTTTTCACCATTAACCTATAAGTTTTATTATCAGTGCTGTATAGTTGGAGAAGTCTTGAGACTAATGGAAGAATAAAACTGAAATCCAGAGGCAGGAGACTTAAGCCCAAAACCTGAGAACACCAGAAAACTCCTGACTACATGGAACATTAAGTAATAAGAGACCATCCAAAAGCCTCCATACCTACACTGAAACCAACCACCACCCAAGAGCCAATAAGTTCCAGAGCAAGACATACCACACAAATTCTCCAGCAAAGCAGGAACATAGCCCTGAGTGTCAACATACAGGCTGCCCAAAGTCACACCTAACACATAGACCCATCTCCAAACTCATTACTGGACACTCCATTGCACTCCAGAGAGAAGAAATCTAGTTCCACGCACCAGAACACCGGCGCAAGCTTCCCTAACCAGGAAACCTTGATGAGCCAATCGTCCAACCCCACCCACTGGGTGAAACCTCCACAATAAAAAGGAACCACAGACCACCAGAATACAGAAAGCCCACTCCAGACACAGCAATCTAAACAAGATGAAAAGGCAGAGAAATACACAACAGGTAAAGGAACATAAAAAATGCCCACCAAGTCAAACAAAAGAGGAGGAGATAGGGAATCTACCTGAAAAAGAATTTAGAATAATGATAATAAAAAGGATCAAAAATCTTGAAAACAAAATGGAGTTACAGATAAATAGCCTGGAGACAAAGATTGAGAAGATGCAAGAAATGTTTAATAAGGACCTAGAAGAAATAAAAAAGAGTCAATTAAAAATGAATAATGCAATAAATGAGATCAAAAACACTCTGGAGGGAACCAACAGTAGAATAATGGAGACAGAAGATGGGATAAGTGAGGTAGAAGATAAAATGGTGGAAATAAATGAAGCAGAGAGGAAAAAAGAAAAAAGAATCAAAAGAAATGAGGACAACCTCAGGGACCTCTGGGACAATGTGAAACGCCCCAACATTAGAATCATAGGAGTCCCAGAAGAAGAAGACAAAAAGAAAGGCCATGAGAAAATACTCGAGGAGATAATAGCTGAAAACTTCCCTAAAATGGGGAAGGAAATAGTTACACAGGTCCAATAAACCCAGAGAGTCCCGTCCCAAACAGGATAAACCCAAGGCGAAAGACCCCAAGACACATATTAATCAAACTAACAAAGATCAAACACAAAGAACAAATATTAAAAGCAGCAAGAGAGAAACAACAAATAACACACAAAGGGATTCCCATAAGGATAACAGCTGATCTATCAATAGAAACCCTTCAGGCCAGAAGGGAATGGCAGGACATACTTAAAGTAATGAAAGAGAATAACCTACAACCTAGATTACTGTATCCAGCAAGGATCTCATTCAGATATGAAGGAGAATTCAAAAGCTTTACAGACAAGCAAAAGCTGAGAGAATTTAGCACCACCAAACCAGCTCTTCAACAAATGCTAAAGGATCTTCTCTAGACAGGAAATGCAGAAAGGTTGTATAAACATGAACCCAAAACAACAAAGTCAATGACAACGGGACCATACCTATCAATAATTACCTTAAATGTAAATGGGTTGAATGCCCCAACCAAAAGACAAAGACTGGCTAAATGGATACAAAAACAAGACCCCTATACATGCTGTCTACAAGAGACCCACCTCAAAACAAGGGACACATACGGACTAAAAGTGAAAGGCTGGAAAAAAATATTTCATGCAAACAGAGACCAAAAGAAAGCAGGAGTTGCAATACTCATATCAGATAAAATAGACTTTAAAATAAAGGCTGTGAAAAGAGATAAAGAAGAACACTACATAATGATCAAAGGATCAATCCAAGAAGAAGATATAACAATTATAAATATATATGCACCCAACATAGGAGCACCGCAATACGTAAGGCAAATGTTAACGAGTATGAAAGAGGAAATTAATAATAACACAATAATAGTGGGAGACTTTAATACCCCACTCACAACTATGGATAGATCAACTAAACAGAAAATTAACAAGGAAACACAAACTTTAAATGACACAATGGACCACCTAGACCTAATTGATACCTATAGGACATTTCACCCCAAAACCATCAACTTCACCTTTTTCTCAAGTGCACACGGAACGTTCTCCAGAATAGATCACATCCTGGGCCATAAATCTAGCCTTGGTAAATTCAAAAAAATTGAAATCATTCCAGTCATCTTTTCTGACCACAGTGCAGTAAGATTAGATCTTAATTATAGGAAAAAAAATTATTAAAAATTCAAACATATGGAGGCTAAATAACACACTTCTGAATAACCAACAAATCATAGAAGAAATAAAAAAAGAAATAAAAATATGCATAGAAACGAATGAAAATGAAAACACAACCAGCCCAAACCTATGGGACACTGTAAAAGCAGTGCTAAGGGGAAGGTTCATAGCATTACAGGCTTATCTCAAGAAACAAGAAAAAAGTCAAATAAATAACTAACTCTACACCTAAAGCAACTAGAGAAGGAAGAAATTAAGAACCCCAGGGTTAGTAGAAGGAAAGACATCTTAAAAATTAGGGCAGAAATAAATGCAAAAGAAACTAAAGAGACCATAACAAAAATCAACAAAGCTAAAAGCTGGTTTTTTGAAAAAATAAACAAAATTGACAAACTGTTAGCAAGACTAATTAAGAAACAAAGGGAGAAGAACCAAATTAACAAAATTAGAAATGAAAATGGAGAGATCACAACAGACAACACTGAAATACAAAGGATCATAAGAGACTACTACCAGCAGCTCTATACCAATAAAATGGACAACTTGGAAGAAATGGACAAATTCTTAGAAAAGTATAACTTTCCAAAGCTGAACCAGAAAGAAATAGAAGATCTTAACAGACCCATCACAAGCAAGGAAATTGAAACTGTAATCAGAAATCTTCCAGGAAACAAAAGCCCAAGACCAGATGGCTTCACAGCTGAATTCTACCAAAAATTTAGAGAAGAGCTAACACCTATTTTACTCAAACTCTTTCAGAAAATTGCAGAAGAAGGCAAACTTCCAAACTCATTCTATGAGGCCACCATCACCCTAATACAAAAACCAGACAAGGATGCCACAAAAAAAGAAAACTACAGGCCAATATCACTGATGAACATAGATGCAAAAATCCTTAACAAAATTCTAGGAAACATAATCCAACAACATATTAAAAAAATCATACATCATGACCAAGTGGGCTTTATCCCAGGAATGCAACGATTCTTTAATATCCACAAATCAATCAATGTAATACACCACATTAACAAATTGAAAGATAAAAATCATATGATTATCTCAATAGATGCAGAAAAAGCCTTTGACAAAAGTCAACATCCATTTATGATTAAAACTCTCCAGAAAGCAGGAATAGAAGGAACATACCTCAACATAATAAAAGCTATATATGACAAACCCACAGCAAGCATTACCCTCAATGGTGAAAAATTGAAAGCATTTCCCCTAAAAATCAGGAACAAGACAAGGTATCCACTCTCACCACTACTATTCAACATAGTTTTGGAAGTGTTGGCCACAGCAATCAGAGCAGAAAAAGAAGTAAAAGGAATCCAGATAGGAAGAGAAGTGAAACTCTTGCTGTTTGCAGATGACATGATCCTCTACATAGAAAACCCTAAAGACTCTACCAGAAAATTACTAGAGCTAATCAATGAATATAGTAAAGTTGCAGGATATAAAATTAACACACAGAAATCCCTTGCATTCCTATATACTAACAATGAAAAAACAGAAAGAGAAATTAAGGAAACAATACCATTCACCATTGCAACAAAAAGAATAAAATACTTAGGAGTATATCTACCTAAAGAAACAAAAGACCTATACATAGAAAACTATAAAACACTGATGAAAGAAATCAAAGAGGACACAAACAGATGGAGAAACATACCGTGTTCATGGATTGGAAGAATCAATATTGTCAAAATGGCTATTCTACCCAAAGCAATCTATAGATTCAATGCAATCCCTATCAAGCTACCAACGGTATTTTTCACAGAACTAGAACAAATAATTTCACAATTTGTATGGAAATACAAAAAACCTCAGATAGCCAAAGTAATCTTGAGAAAGAAGAATGGAACTGGAGGAATCAACCTGCCTGACTTCAGACTCTACTACAAAGCCACAGTCATCAAGACAGTATGGTATTGGCACAAAGACAGAAAGATAGATCAATGGAACAGAATAGAAAGCCCAGAGATAAATCCATGAACCTATGGACACCTTATCTTCAACAAAGGAGGCAAGGATATACAATGGAAAAAAGACAACTTCTTTAACAAGTGGTGCTGGGAAAACTGGTCAACCACTTGTAGAAGAATGAAACTAGAACACCTTCTAATACCATACACAAAAATAAACTCAAAATGGATTAAAGATCTAAATAAATGTAAGACCAGAAACTATAAAACTCCTAGAGGAGAACATAGGCAAAACACTCTCCGACATAAATCACAGCAGGATCCTCTATGACCCACCTCTCAGAATATTGGAAATAAAAGCAAAAATAAACAAATGGGACCTAATGAAACTTAAAAGCTTTTGCACAACAAAGGAAACTATAAGCAAGGTGAAAAGACAGCCCTCAGATTGGGAGAAAATAATAGCAAATGAAGAAACAGACAAAGGATTAATCTCAAACATATACAAGCAACTCCTGCAGCTCAATTCCAGAAAAATAAATGACCCAATCAAAAAATGGGTCAAAGAACTAAACAGACATTTCTCCAAAGAAGACATACAGATGGCTAACAAACACATGAAAAGATGCTCAACATCACTCATGATCAGAGAAATGCAAATCAAAACCACAATGAGGTACCATTACACGCCAGTCAGGATGGCTGCTATCCAAAAGTCTACAAGCAATAAATGCTGGAGAGGGTGTGGAGAAAAGGGAACCCTCTTACACTGTTGGTGGGAATGCAAACTAGTACAGCGCTATGGAGAACAGTGTGGAGATTTCTTAAAAAACTGGAAATAGAACTGCCATATGACCCAGCAATCCCACTTCTGGGCATACACACTGAGGAAACCAGATCTGAAAGAGACACGTGCACCCCAATGTTCATTGCAGCACTGTTTATAATAGCCAGGACATGGAAGCAACCTAGATGCCCACCAGCAGACAAATGGATAAGGAAGCTGTGGTACATATACACAATGGAATATTACTCAGCCATTAAAAAGAATTCATTTGAATCAGTTCTAATGAGATGGGTGAAACTGGAGCCCATTATACAGAGTGAAGTAAGCCGGAAAGATAAAGACCAATACAGTATACTAATGCATATATGGAATTTAGAAAGATGGTAATGATAACCCTATATGCAAAACAGAAAAAGAGACACAGATGTACAGAACAGACTTTTGGACTCTGTGGGAGAAGGCGAGGGTGGGATGTTTCGAGAGAACAGCATCAAAACATGTATATTATCTAGGGTGAAGCAGATCACCAGCCCAGGCTGGATGCATGAGACAAGTACTCAGGGCTGGTGCACTGGGAAGGCCCAGGGGGATCGGGTAGAGAGGGAGGTGGGAGGGGGGATCAGGATGGGGAATACATGTAAATCCACGGCTGATTCATGTCAATGTATGACAAAAACCACTACAATATTGTAAAGTAATTAGCCTCCAACTAATAAAAATAAATGGAAAAAAATAAACATTAAAAAAAAGAGAAAAAAAAACACACAAAAACCATTCAGGTAGAAAAAAACCTAAAACTATGCCAGCTACATACTCAGAAACAAGAGCAGGTAGTTAAAAAAAAAAGGAATGGTCACAGGACAAAAATATCCAATGAATTTTATTTAAGAAAAAGCAGTATGATGATTCCATAGAAAAGAATATAAAAGTAAAGGAGTCCTCCAAAATCTAGTATGAGAAGAAAAAGAAATGGAAAACCGGAGGAAAAAAAAAGGTGAGAAAATTAGAAAATTCATCCAGAGAGGCAGCATTTGATAAGTAGAACTTCCAGAAAGAAATAAGGGAAAAACAGATTAGGGAAAGACGTTTTAGGTAAATAGTTAAAAAAAAAAACTAACAAAACACCTTTATGGAATAGATAGGCATGAGTTTTCAGATTGAAAGGACACCCAAAGCACCCTGTGAAATGGATGAATTCATATATAATACACCACCAGGATATTACAGAACCCTAGGAATAAAAAGCAAGTTCCAAGAAAAAAATTTGAGTGAAAAATACAAAAATATCAAGAGTTAGACATTAGACTTCTTTTTTTTTTTCTTAGAGTTTAGTGCATTTATTTTTTATTTTTTAAATTTATTTATTTATTTATTTATTTTTTATTAGTTGGAGGCTAATTACTTCACAGACATTAGACTTCTTAATAAAACCATACCCCATAGGCAAAGCAGGTATGCCTTCAAAACTCAGAGCAAAAATGTTTTCCAACATGGAACTAGCTATCAAAACAAAATATCACTCAAGTTTGTGGGTAGAGATATTTATACACATGCAAGACTTCCAAAAAATTACCTTCTGAGAATTATTTCTCAGGAAACTAGTAGAGGATGTACTGGAAAAAAAAATAAGAGAGTAAATTGGGAAGGAGGAAGATGATAAGGAATCCAGGAAAACAGAAGAAAATGGCAATGAGAATGCCCAGGATGACTGTTAAAAAAAAAAATTCCATCTAGCAACCGTGCAGTGAGCCTGCAGAACTAACACAGAAGTGGGCAGGTCAGAAAGCTCCAGGCCAGGAAAAAGATCTCCAAGGCACTTCTATTTACAGAATACTTCACATGTGATGTAAGAGTTGGGAATGAAACGTTCTGAGTACATAAAAATATGGTAAATCAATAAAGAAAAAATTATTTACTCCAAGAAAATTTTTAAATGCACAAATTAGGAAAAGTAATTATGGTATACCTCAAGATGACTAACAATTACAGAGTCACCTTTGGATGGAAATTGAAATGACATCATCTCACCCCACCAAATTAGCAAAACTTAAAAAAATCTGACAATATCAAGTTCTTGCAGTGAATTTGGTGTAACAGGAATATCCTCCCTCCTACACACACACATACACACACACACACATGAACACACACACTTTTAACATGAGTTTTGATTGGTGGAACCTCTTGGGATAATAAATTGTAATTATCTATAAAGTTGAAAATGCACATGGTCTACCACCCAACAATTCCACTCCCTGATTGTATACTTGACAGATACGTATGTGTATGAATGTCCAAAGCAGCAAAAAACTGGAAGCAATGGGAAACATTTCAAATGTCCATATGCTGTTCAGTTCAGTTCAGTCGCTCCGTCGTGTCCGAGTCTTTGTGACCCCATGAACCGCAGCATGCCAGGCCTCCCTGTCCATCACCAACTCCCGGAGTTCACCCAAACCCATGTCCATCGAGTTGGTGATGCCATTCAACCATCTCATCCTCTGTCGTCCCCTTCTCCTCCTGCCCTCAATCTTTCCCAGCATCAGGGTCTTTTCCAGTGAGTCAGCTGTTCACATCAGATGGCCAAAGTATTGGAGTTTCAGCTTCAAAATCAGTCCTTCCAATGAACACCCAGGACTGATCTCCTTTAGGATGGACTGGTTGGATCTCCTTGCAGTCCAAGGGACTCTCAAGGGTCTTCTCCAACACCACAGTTCAAAAGCATCAATTCTTTGGCGCTCAGCTCACATCCATACATGACCACTGGAAAAACCATAGCCTTGACTAGACAGATCTTTGTTGGCAAAGTAATGTCTCTGCTTTTTAACATGCTAAGTTGGTCATAACTTTCCTTCCAAGGAGTAAGTGTCTTTTAATTTCATGGCTGCAATTACCATCTGCAGTGATTTTGGAGCCCAGAAAAATAAAGTCAGCCACTGTTTCCACTGTTTCCCCATCTATTTGCCATGAATGTGTAAATAAATGGCAATATTTTCATATAATCGGATACTTCAAAGACAATGATATGGCTCCTATTTCTTAAAGTTGGTGGAATCTACACAGGTGTTTGTTTCATTCTTTTTTTTTTGTTTGTTTCATTCTTCCTTGAAGAAATCTTTCCAATTCCTCTGTCCCTGCCCCTGACCAGACATCAGGAGGTGAGACACCTAGAGATCTGGAGCTTAAGTGGCTTCACAAACAGGGGGACAAGACAAGGACACGTGTCAGGCTTTCCAACGGTGTCTTCTGAAACCCTCACCTTGGTCCTGCCTAGGATGCCCTTCTTTCCTTCTCAGCACCCTTTAACAACCTCTTTATCTTTTAAGGCCGTCCTTCCAAATCCTTTGTTCACCCACCTGATGAGAAAACTGAAGTTGAGAGCAGCTGAAGCATGTGCTTGGGAAACTCAGCCCTGGCTCTCTGGAACCCATGCCCTGTTTACAGGCAGTGTGCATGCTGTCTCTTCAGTCGTGTCTGACTCTTTGTGACTCTATAGACTGTAGGTCGCCAGCTCCTCTGTCCATGGAATTTTCCTGGCAAGAATACTGGAGTGGGTTGCCATGTCTTCCTCTAGGGGATCTTTCCGACTCAGGGACTGAACTCACGTCTCTGCATCTCCTGCACTGCAGGAAGATTCTTTACCACTGAGCCACCAGGGAAGCCCTTACAGGCAACGTCCAAGGATAACTTATATCTGCATTCAGACCACCCTTGAAGAGGGTGGATCCCTTGTAAACAGTGCTTGCATGTGTGCTCAGTTGTGTCTGATTCTGTGACCCCATGGACTGTATGGATCGAACCCACATCTCCTGGAAGTCTCCTGCATTGACAGGAGGATTCTTTACCACTGTGCCACCTGGGAAACAGCCTGTAAACAGTAGGTACTCAGTAAATGCCACTTCCTCTCTCCGATCCTTAGGTGAGTTTAAATTTGTTGCTGTTCAGTCGCTCAGTCGTGCCCGACCCCATGGACTGCAGCTCGCCAGGCATCCCTGTCCTTCACCATCTCCCCGAGCTTGCTCAAACTCAGGTCCATTGAGTCGGTGATGCCACTCAAGCATCTCCTCCTCTAGCTATAAAACTATAAAACTGTGAATATTTTGATGCTGCTATACAAACAGTGACCAGCAGATGGCAGAATTGAGCTTTCCCGACTCTTAACGTCCCTATCGCAAGGATAAGCGGAGAAAAGTTGGCTGTCCTGCAATCTCCAAACTCCTGAATGCCTCCGAAATGTTCATTGCTTCCATTTGAAGCACCGTCCTCCTACTCCTTTGGTGAAAAGACGTAGTGAGCATCTGCAGAAGCTGCAGTTTGGGACACGCTGGTGGAAGAGCACAGGGACTTGCAACAAGGACTTTAATCCTTTTACTCTCTGCGTGTGTTCAGTCGTGTCCAACTCTTCGCGACCTGATGGACTGTAGCCCGCCAGGCTCCTCTGTCCATGGGATTTTCCAGGCAAGAATACTGGAGTGGGTTGCCATTTCCTTCTTCAGGGTATCTTCCCGGCTCAGGGATCGGAACCCTCGTTGGAAGCTTGAAATGCTGGTGTAAAACAGTTGCAGGGAAAGTGGCTGACTCAAGGTTCCTGTTTTTGCTTGGGGAACCCGAGGCTCCAAGAGGCAAGGTGATGTGCTCTGGAACACACAGCTAGGTCAGATTTTCTGACTCCTAATTGAGGGCACCAGGTTAGTTTCTCAAAGGCAAAATCTACTCTGAAGGCACTTTCAGTTCACATACGCAGTCAGGAAATCTGAAAGTTAAAAAATAATGCAGAATGCCCCACCTCCCCGCAAAAGTTCAATGCTTTGTGGAGGCTTTCCTGTAGTTGCCCTGGAACCATAGACGAGCCTGCGTTTGGATAACTTCCCCTCCAAGTGCTCTTCACCTGAGGTCTGTGAACACCCTAGGAGTAGTATCCCCTCCCAACCCCAACAAGCAAGGGAAATTATATGTACATGAGCACATGCATGAGCATATGGATCCACACTTACATGTTCCCAGCTTTCTTCAAATCCCCCAAGGTGTCTGTGCTAGTTATTCATGTATTATTCCTCAACTCCAAGTTCACTCACCAATACCTGCTCTGTGATAATGGGCAGAATTCCCACAGGTGACTCTCCTCTACAGTGAGCATAATGCTATAATGTAAGCTTTCTTAGGAGAGGGTGCTGGGAGAACACTGCAGGAGGAAGGGGCAGTTCTCGCCGGTTTGGGCAGGCGTCGTAGGACATCCTGTGGTGCTCTGCCCCAGCCACGTGCCCAGAAGGGCCTCCAGTGACCTTTGCAGTCCTGCCTGGCCTGGTGATCACTTTCCCATGACCCTCCCAACACAGACACTGTACGTTCTGTGTCGCCTGCCCACACTGCCACTCGACTCCCTCTACCTGCCCACATACCCACCGGCCAGGTAATTGCTTCCTGCTTGTCCAGCAGCTGCTGACTAGCTTTGGCCCAGGCACCAGCTAATCTCTCTGCCTCCAGTGGGGCCATGACATCTCCTCCAACAAGGTTTGATCCCCAGCCTGGGGAGGGGGCCTCCTTCATGGGTCCTCTTCCTCAGCTGAAGGAAGAGTAGCCCTATAGGGGTCCACTTATGTTATATATATATATGATGGGTGGCCTCAGTATTGTCTCTTTGTGACCCATGGACTGTAGCCCACTAGGCTCCTCTGTCCATGGGATTTTCCAGCAAGAATACTGGAGTGGGTTGCCATTTCCTCCTCCAGGGGATTTTCCCGACCCAGGGATTGAACCCTGCATTGGCAGGTGGATTCTTTACCGCTAGCGCCACTGGGAAGCCTTTACATCCTATAGTTTTACTCTTTTATCATAGTGTATCAATACTCTTTATATCAAACTTCCATTTCTTAAACCCTACGTGGTTTCTGCCTCCTGATTGGACCCGGACTGATACTTGTCTACTTGTGGCCCTTAAAATATTAAGATCCACCTGACCTAGTCCCAGTATAACAAAAATATAAAACTCACAGCTCACTGCTGAGCTCACAGAGAACAGTGTTACTACCCTATCTTAGGGATGGAGATCAGTTTCTCTGTTGCCACAGAGGGCTGGCAGCTCTGGACAATCTCCCTTAAGTGGTCTCTCTTGCCTGCTTAGCTTAGCTGCATGCTCTCTAGTGGAGCAGTGAAATAACAAGCAATTAAGAGCATCATTTACAGAGCACACATTTCAAATGGCATGCAAAGGTTTTATGTGTACTATTACTCCATTTTACAGATGGAAAAAAAAAAAAGCAAAGATCTAAAGAAGTTAGAAACTTGCCCAAAGTTTCACAGTTGGCCCAGGGAGTGCTAGAATTTGAACCCCCAGTATATCCAATTCCAAAGCCCCAAACTCTTAATGACCATGATGTATTTCTTCATAGCAACTATCTATCGCAATGTCGAGCTCTGGGCTAGATGAATCCACAGTGGTTATATAATGTATTTCCTGTAGTAACTGTATTTGGTAAGCAGTTCTATACATTTAGAGATGAAGAGAGCTTCTTATCCAAGGTCACTTAGCTAGTGAGTGTAGAAGTAGGGTTTGATGTTAACTCTCTGACTCCAGAGCCCATGCTTTTTTTTTTTCCCCCTTAATGTTGGACTGTTAGTAAGGACTGTCTTTATTAAACAAACAAGAGCACAGGGATAAAGAAAATTGTTAAAAGACTTGATTATACACATAGGCTGAATTTCATACCCATATACATAAGTTGTTGTTCAGTTGCTAAAGTGTGTCTGACTCTGTCACCCCATGGCTGCACGCCAGGGTCCTCTGTCCTCCAGTATCTCCTGGAGTTTGCTCAAATTCATGTCCATTGAGTCAGTGATGTCATCCAACCATCTCATCCTCTGCACCCCCACAGAAGACTTTACCCTAAACAAATAACATAATAATAATCTCTAATGGCAAAAGATAGCAAACATAAAATTTAAAAACCAACAATGGCTTGGGAAAAAAATTTAAATATGTGCAGCGTGAAATTCAGAGCCCACATTTTTTTAACTTCTACAGTGTACTATTTCCCAGCTCACATACTGGACGTGAACTTGGGGTAAGAATGCACCTTGA